>NW_027130668.1:0-17248 GCF_026122565.2 Emydura macquarii macquarii
GGAAATTCTCACAGATGAGACATGTCTCAGATATCATTGCCATGACTGGAACCTGATGGGAGGATTGTCATGGGTGGGATGTTAAAACCCCTGGGTTCCACCCAGAGTGAGTAAACCAGGTGAAGGGTGGCAGGTGACATCAAAGATGCTGCAGCCTGTTGCAGAGAACTCAGAACAGCAGGACCTTCAAGGCACCCAGATCAATGTATGGAGGGGACACTACTGGGGAGCTCCGTGACAGACCCCCCCCCAAAATCAAATGTAGATTCATAGACTCATAGATTCTAAGGTCAGAAGGGACCAATATGATCATCTAGTTTGTCCTCCTGCACAATGCAAGCCATAGAACCTCACCAACCCACTCCTGTAATAAACCTCTAACCTGTGATTGAGTTATTAAAGTCTTCTAATCATGGTTTAAAGACTTTAAGGTACAGAGAATCCACCAGCAAGTGAGCCATGCCCCATGCTACAGAGAAAGGCGAAAAACTCCCAGAGCCTTTGCCAGTCTGCCCTGTGGAAAAATTCCTTCTCGACCCCATATATGGCTATCAGCTAAACAATGAGCATTTGGGAAAGACTCCTCAGAGAGATACCCAAGAAAGAATTATCTGTAATAACTCAGACCTACCCATCAAATGTCCTGTCACAGGCCATTGGCATACCTACCACCAGTAGTCAAAGATCAGTCAATTGCCAAACTGGGCTGTCCCATCATACCATCCCCTCCATACATTTATCAAGCTCAGTTTTGAAGACAGCTAGGTTTTTTGCCCCCTCTGCTCCCCTTGAAAGGCTATTCAGTCCTCTGTTGGTTAGAAACCTACATCTAATTTAAAGTCAAAACTTCCTGATGGCCAGTTTATATCCATTAGTTCTTGTGTCCACATTGGTGCTGAACTCAAATAACTCCTCTCCCTCCCTGGTATTTATCCCACTGTTGTATTCATAGAGAGCAATCATATCTCCCCTCAGCCTTCTTTTGGTTAGGCTAAACAAGCCAAGCACTTTGAGTGTCCTCTCATAAGGTAGGTTTTCCATTCCTCGGATCATCCTAGTAACCCTTCTCTGCACCTGTTCCAGTTTGAATTCATCTTTCTTAAACATGGGTGACCAGAACTACACACAGTATTCCAGATAAGGTCTCACCACCGCCTTGTATAACGGTACTAACACCTCCCTATCTCTGCTGGAAATACCTCGACTGCTGCATCCAAGTATCGCATTAGATTTTTTCATGGCCACGTCACATTGGTGGCTCATAGTCATCCTGTGATCAACCGATATGCCCAGGTCCTTCTCCTCCTCTTTAATTTAAAAATGATGCATAGCCATCTCATAGCAAAAATTCTTCTTTTTAGTCCCTAAATGCATGACCTTGCACTTTCCACAATTAAATTTCATCCTTTTTCTATTACTCCAGTTTAGATGGTCATCCAGATCTTCCTGTATGATATCCTGATCCTTCTCTGTATTGGCAATACCTCCCAACTTTGTGTCATCCACAAACTTTATTAGCACATTCTCACTTTTTGTGCCAATGTCAGTAATAAAAAGGTCAAATAAGATCAGTCCCAAGACCGATCCCTGAGGAACTCCACCAGTAACCTTCCTCCAACCTGACAGCTCACCTTTCTGTATGACCTGTTTTAGTCTCTCCTTTAACCAGTTCCTTATTCACCTTTCAATTTTTATATTGATCCCCATCTTTTCCAATTTAACTAATAATTCCCCATGTGGAACTGTATCAAATGCCTTCCTGAAATCTAGATAAATTAGATCCACTGCATTCCCTTTGTCTAAAAATCTATCTTTTCAAAAAAGATCAGGTTGGTCTGGCATGATCTACCTTTTGTAAAGCCATGTTCTATTTTATCCTAATTACCATTAACCTCGATGTCCTTAACTACTTTCTCTTTCAATTTTTTTTCCAAGACCTTGCATACTGCTGAGGTCAAACTAAGAGGCCTGTAGTTACCCAGATCACTTTTTTTTCTCTTTCTTAAAAATAGAACTATGTTAGCAATTCTCCAGTCATACGGTACAGATTCATTAAAAATCCTTTCTAATGGACTTGCAATTTCATGAGCTAGTTCCTTTACTATTCTTGGATGGAGATTATCCGGCCCCCCTGATTTAATCCCATTGAGCTGTTCGAGCTTGGCTTCTACCTCGATGTAGTAATTTCTACCTCCATATCCTCATTCCCTTTAGCCACTCTACCACTATCCCCAAGAGCATCATTAGCCTCATTAAAAATGGAGTATTTCCTTAGGTATTTGGCCATGCCTAGATTATCCTTAACCTCCACCCCATCCTCAGTGCTTAGTGGTCCCACTTCTTCTTTCTTTGTTTTTTTCCTATTTATATGGCTATAGAACCTTTTACTATTAGTTTTAATTCCCATTGCAAGGTCCCACTCTACTTGGTTTTTGGCCTTTCCCACTTTATCTCTACACGTTCTGACCTCCAAGAGGTAGCTTTCCTGGCTGATCCCTCCCATCTTCCACTCCTTGTAGGCTTTCTGCTTTCTCTTAATCACATGTCTGAGATTCTTGCTCATCCAGCTAGTTCTACAACTCTTGCTTAAGAATTTTTTCCCCTTTCTTGGGACGCAGGCTTCAGATAGTTCCTGCAACTTTGACTTGAAGTGATTCCAAGCCTCCTCCACATTTAGATCCATGAGTTCTTCAGTGCAGTCCACTTCCCCAGCTAATTCCTGTAATTTTTTAAAGTTAGCCTTTTTGAAGTCAAAGACCCTGTTCACAGATCATAGCTTGCAAGACCAGAAGGGACCATTGTCATCAATGTGTCTGAGCTCCTGTACAAGACAGGCCAGAGAATTAAAAAAAATAAATAAAAAAATTCCTAGAGCAGATCTTTCAGAAAAACATCCAATCGTCATTTAAAAATGGTCAGCAATGGAGAACCCACCATGACCCTTGGTAAACTGTTCCCATGATTATTACCTTCACCTTTAAAAACTGACACCTTATTTTCAGTCTGAATGTGTCTAGCTCTAACTTCCAGCCATTGCATCATGTTAGACCTTTCTCTGCTAGATTGAAGAGTCCACTATTAACATTCTAATGCTGCTCATCTTTAACCAAGAAAATGCATAAAAGATTTTATAAACTGATATATTTCACCTGTCAGTGGGATGCATCTGCCTGTGGGAGGGAACACGGAAACTGTTTATGCAGGGATCCTACCCTTGGAGCTGATATGCACCCACCTCTGGTTTGGGGTACGGGGGCTGTTTCTACAGGGATCCCGTGTCCAGCACTGAGATGCAGCCATGGTTGGTGTGAGGCACAACAGCTCTCAAGTTATCTGATAGGAACACTGTGCTACAGCTGTGCTCAAAGATGTGCTAATATGTCTGGGGGGGCTACCCAGAAACACAGCACAAGTTTGACAAAGAGATATATCACACATATTCATAACTCATGATAGAAAGATGATACATAAATATAAGTTTATTTATATATGTATCAAATCATAGCTTTTCCATTGATACATTATCTGACAAATCTTGTTAGATGCATTGCAATTTTGCAATATTGGTATCAATAATTTTATAAATGGTCACCCATATTCCATACAGCATCACACTGAAATCCTTCTGAGATCAGTTCCCCCTCCTCTAACCCCGGACAGATCTATATGTGCACTGTTTGCACAAAGCTGGTGTTAGGGTGAGACAGTTCGGTAAAGCACGAACAATCCCAGAAAAGGTTTTCCAGTTAAGGGATCAGCAAGATTTGGTGGCCACACACTGAGGCAATTGCCAACACACACACAAAGTTCTACAAAGATGGAGTATAGATACGAGACTCAGTTGCTTTTGTTGGTCCCCTGGCCAGGTGGCTAAGGCTCAAGGGAGGGAGCAGGGATCTGCTGATGTGCACTCATGCTCCTGGAGGATGATTGTAGAACCAAACCCAAAGTCCATCATCTGGAGCCGATTCCAGAAAAAGAGGGTCTTGCCTTGTTCCGGTTGTGTTTCATTCACTTTGAAAGTGAACAACTGTGCTTTAAATTCTACCTGAATCTGGATTAATTTCCAAACCCTTAGAATTTTGAATCAAGTTCACAGGCTTGGTCCTTAGCTTCAAGGCTTGAGCCCAGGGTATCGAAAAATGTCTCAAGCTCCAGGATGAGGAGTGGAGTTGACAATTTTGCCCGTCTGGGTCTTGTTGTTCTGACTCTATACAGTGTCCAGAACAATGAGGTTGTGGTCTCCTAAGTGCTACCATAATACACCTAATAAATAATGTATAGCAGCTAAGGGGTCCTGGTCCCTGGGCAGGTGCTACCATAATTTGCCCAGTAAATAATGTACAGTGCCTAGCTAATTGGGTCCTGGTCAATGACTGGGGCTCCTAGGCACTATTGTAATACACCTAATAAATAACGTACAGAGGCTAGTGCAATGGGGGCTTGGGCCATGCATGGGGCTGTCCTAATTGCTAACATTATACTCCTAATAAATAATACAGCTGAGGAAGGCTCATCAGTGCTGGAGACAGAATTTATACATATCCAAATATATATGTTGCCTCCTATATATATTGCCAATATTTGTTGTATTATTTCTACCAACTGCATCTGAGGAAGTGGGCTGAAACCCACGAAAGCTTATGCCTGCTGAAATTAAATTTGTTGGTCTTTAAAGTGCTACAGAACTTTCGTTGTTTTTGCTGTAGACAGACTAGCACAGCTACCCCTCTGGAACTTTTCCAGTAGGGAAGCTCTTCTTGGGGCAGGAGGACTGGGGAGACCCCAAGCCTAGGAGTGCAGGTGATGGAGATGTTTTTCCAGCATGGGGAAGCTCTCCCCTTTATGGAAATCACCTGACTCTTCCCCAGCTGGGTCTGATCACTGAATTGAACCAACAGATCAGGAGCAGCTGACTGGCGTAGCTGACCTGTCACAAGCAGGGTTGAGCTCAACTTTCTTTAAAGGGCTAGGCTTTAAGCTTGTGACCCCACTCTGAGCTCACTGATGGGTCTTCTGATGTCTGCTTAGAGTCACAGGCTGGATGAACCCTCTCCCACACTGGGGACATTTATAGGGTCTCTCTCCTGTATTCCCAGGATCCCATCCAGGGCAGTCAGGGCCAGGGGCCAGAGCAGGGGTAAACCTCAGGCTAGGAGTAGTCAAGGACTCAGGTCCATGCCAGGGTCGATACTGAGTGTTAGGGTCCAAGTCAGGAAGCAAAGTTCAAATCAAGCCAAGGTCAAGCCAGGAGTTTAGCAGCACACAACAGGAACAGACATGGCAACTACAGAAGATCCAAACTGTTGCCTGGACACATCCTGAACCACCCATTGGGTTTATAGAGGATAGGGAGCCAATTAGGATCCATGGGGCTTCTGCCTGTCAAACTCTTGATGTGGAACATCCCATGGTCAGTATCCACAGCAGGTCCTGGGAAGTCAGGTTTCAGGTACAGCTGGCAGCCTGGAGAGGTCAACTGCCTGGAAACTCTACACGCTTGGGTTCTAGACCTGTAGAAACTTACATTGTTACTCCCTACTCACTAGTGGTATCAGCTTCCTTGCTGGCTGAGGGATCCAGCTAACTAGAACAGCACAGGTGGTTGGTTCAGAGGTTTTGGGTTGAGAGTCAAACATTTTGCCCACTGGTGAAAACCCACCCTTCCTGGTGCCAGCTGTCAGTATATCACTTTTAGTTCTCCTGGGCCTTGTCCAGATGGGCCTTGAGTTCTCTATGGATCTGTTGCATCCAGTCAGACCCCACAAGGTTGGTAGAATCAACAGATATGGCTGGGTGGAAGCCACAGTTGGAATAAAATGAGCTCTGTCCGGTGGTCAGCATTGTAATAAGCAAACTCTACTTGGGGTAAAATGCTCGACCGTTTGTCCTGGTGGAAGTTTCTGAAGTGACGCAAGTACTTTTCTAATCTTTGATTCACACGTTCAGACTGACCATCAGTTCGTGGGTGGTAGGCAGTTGCTGTATAAGTACAGATCCCAAGCAATTGTAGGGTTTTGTGCCAAAACTGTTACACAAATAGGGGACTCCTGTGGATCAGTTGTGATTTGCTCCAGAAGTCAATGGAGATGGATGAAATGAGTCACCAAGAGCTGGACCATCTCTTCCACAGAGAGCAGGTGCACAATAGGGACAAAGTGGGCCATTTTTATCATTTGATTGACCATGGTGAGGACTACAATGTTCCTGTTGGACACAGGGAACTCGACAATGAAGTCCACGGTAATGGCTGCACAGGGCTAGAACGCAGTCTTGGAGGGCAGTCAGGGCCAGGGGTTAGAGCATAGGCAAACCAGAGGCTAGGAGTAGCCAAAGAATCCCGAGTCAGGTCCAGGCTATTGATGCTGGATGCTTAGTGATCAGTGTGGATACCAGTGAGACACGGTACGCTCGATTTGCAGATCAATAAGGTTTAATGTGCAAAGTTTTCTATAAATATACTAGTTAAATACAAAGCCTAAAATTAACTACAATATATCATACTCAATAAACCTGGAGAGCTAAGCAGTCATTCAGAATGCTGTATACAGGAACAGCTATCTTTAGCAGCCCCGCCAGGGAGTCAGTGGATCCTTTGGTCTGATCGGCAGCACCTCCTACGGAATAAGACATTGATGGAGCGCGGTGGGGATTCTTATTATGGCTATGCTGCAACTTTCAATTGTTTGTTGCTTTTTGGATTTCCATTTTTCTAGTACTAGTTTTTTAGCAATTGTTATTGCTCTGCATAGCCAAAGCTTTTTTTTAGGTTTATTCAGCACACATTTACATATTTAACTGCTAACACTATTTCATTTGATAGAAAAAAAATTAACTCTGCAATTCAGTTCTGCCCCAATCCTGTGGGTATAGGAGCATTCCCACAGCAGGGGCAGCTCTACTGTATAATAGGCACTAGGGGGCACCAGAGGGTGAGGGATGGGAAAGGGGTGGCTGTACTGTACAATGGGCACTAGGGGGCTTTGGGGGCCTCTCAAATGGCCCTTTCAGGCTGTGTGTTGTCCCCTCCCAGCAGGAGCTGGGCTCACCTGTCTGAACTGAAGACTGAGACCTCTCTTTCCCATGGAAGATGTACATAGCCCCACGATTGTCATTCTCCATGGGAGCCCTGATGGCCATGTCCGTCTGTCCGTCCCTGCTTTCGGACATGCTGGCCCCAAAGCTCCCAAATCTCTGCCCCATCTGTCCCTGCAGTGTCCTCCTACAACTCAGCATCCTCCCCTGCAGGCCGGATCCAAAGAGGCTCATGGAAAATGGATCAGCATTGACTGTGAGGGTGAGCGCCCTCTACTGAGCCTCCCCACCCATAGCCCAGCAATGCAGTTCCCCCTAGCACTGCACTGGGGACAGCATGGACTGCCAGGTGAGTGCACCCTCCTCCGAGCCCCCCACCCTCCTCCCTGGAGCACAGTGCCCCCGTATCACTGTGCTTATTTTCATAGTATCCCAGCTCCATGGCAGTCCAGGAAAAACATGAATCCCAGGCCATCTGTCTTTCCCATGGCCCTGCTTGTCTCTCATATCTGCCGGCTAACTGGGCAAATATAGACCTTCCCTCCATTCAGAGGTGTGTAGTACGTGGGGGCTCCAATCAGAACCAGCTCCGTGTTCCCATCTGTGTCGAGGTCCACGGCACACAGTGTACCCGCAAAATTCGAACCAATCTGGAGGGGCAGATAAGTCACTCCTTCATTTTAGTCCCTCCTCCTCCTTCTGCCACTGTGACCCTCCCCATTCTCCTGGTCTGAGGATTCAATTGCCATGTTCACTCCATCCTCTTCCTCACCTGCCCTTTACACACAGCAGGTGGTGCTATTACTGTGAGTTTTCTGTCTAAGTGAATATACAGGCAGAGATAGGCAGCATCTTTCAGAGATACTGAATGCTAGTTGTGCATTTCTTGCACAAATAATGTTGATTCACCATCTGAGCCACTCTGGCGACGTCACTGTTTTAAATTCTGTTCAGTGGGAATGTACAGGCAGTTAGATCTTGGAAAAATGCATCATGTTAGTTGAGGTGCTGTCTTTTTCAGGCACCATGAGTATTATCAGTAATGTTTGAGCCCTGTCTGAGTCGCTTTGTATTAGTCTTATGAGCTCTGTCTAAAGTCTGGTCTACACCAAAAAATTAGGTCAGTACAGCTATGTCACTCAGAGGTGTGAAAAGCCTCCCCTCTGAATGATCAATTAATCCAACCTAATCCCCGGTGTAGTCTGTGCGAGATTGGTGGGAGAATTCTGCAATTGACCTAGCAACTGCCTGTTGGCAGGTGGATTACCTGCACCTATGGGAGAAATCCTGCTGTGGCATAAGTAGCATCTTCACTGAATTGCCACACCAGCAGGCTCTGTCTGTCTGTCTCTCACACCCACCCATGCTTTGCCTTATCTGAAACACTCCCCATACCTGTGTCACGCTGTCTGGCTAAGGGGGGGCTCTGAGATATATTCAGGAGCTCTGATTACTCCTTTCTACACCAGTCTCGCGTTGGGGGTGTCACGCAGGCTGGCTTGAGTGGGCATTTAGTATATTGTGTGACATCAGTATGTCAAAATCATAACGATTCATGTGAGATATATCATGTCAGGTACAGTTAGAAGGGATATATCGTGCTGAGTAAGATAATAATACTTATGTTCATGTATTACATGTAAAGTGAAAGTTATGGATGCATTTGATATTTCTGTATGTCAGTTTGGGCTGGCTGGGACACACCCGAGACAGAGAGGCGGCAAGACAATAACCTGCTTAATGGTCCATTAAGACACTCACAGAGGCAAGGGGCCCAGTAAGAAATCCCAGGTGTACCTGAAGAGTTACCAGGATTGGCCCATGTGACTCTGGACTCCATTTTAGTTCTTGTGACTTTCCCCAGGCCGCATGGCCCAGGACAGAGGGTATATAAGATCAAACCACAGAATCCATTTTATCTATGTTCCTGTCCAGCTGCAGACACACACCTACCTCTGGATCAATCCATTTTGCAACTGAACCGAAGGACTTAAACCCATCCAGGTACTGGATGTGAACCAGAGGGAACTATACAAGCCTGCAACTCCGCATTTCTTCCAGAAACCTGATGTGTATGGACTTTTAATCATCTGTATGTATGTGATTGCTCTAATCTTTTAACGTTTCTCTCATGGTTTATTTCTTTCTTTTTACAATAAACCTTTAGTTTTAGTTACTGAAAGATTGGCTGGCAGCATGGTATTTTAGGTAAGATCCAAACTTATATTAAACTGGTACTATGGCTGACCCCTTAGAGTCAGAGGGAACCTTTTTAGTAAAGAGCAAAGAGTTTAAGTAACTGATCTCTTTACTGGACCTAGTGCTGATATGGGAGCCAGGAACTGGAATGCAGTGAAGGGGGCTGTGGCCATTTGTGGACTGGCTTCTTGATAACCATTCCCCACCCTTGGTGTCTCGGCTGAACAGGATGACTTTGCCTGTGTCTTGGTAGTGAGGGGCCCTGACCAGGAAGCTGCTCTGCCCATTGGCTGTAATGACCTGAGATGAATAACGTCAAAGAAAGAGGGGGGTGAGATGTGAAACAGCCATACAACAATGCTGCACAAGAATCCCTTCCCTGGATGCAGATGCAGCCATCGTTGGGAGAGGGCAGAGGTCTGTTTGTACAGGGACCACTTTTCTGGCGCTGAGATGCAGCTGCTGCTGGGGTGGGACACCGGAGAGCTGATTGTACAGGGATCCTTCCTCCGGTGCTGAGATGCAGCCATCTCTGGGGTGAGGCATGGGGAGGGGCTGTTTAAATAGGTAAGGAAAGCTCTCTGGGTTTATTCTTACTGAGGTAAGCATCCTTCATGTCAGTGGAGGTTCTGGATACATTGATAAAGGTTGGCTCCCCGCTGCTCCCATACAGGAATATCCCACTGGACCAGTCAGAGGCTGCCACTGCTCCCAGTACAGGCCCGTCCTAAAACCAACACACACACAGCAAAGGGGATCAATTACAGAAAACAGCCAGCACAGCCAGTATTTGCGAGACTCCCCCCTGCCCCCCATAGCACAGCACAGCACAGCTTAGTGAGGTGCTGGGGCCTGCACTGACTGCCAGGGGAGAGAGCGCCCCCTAGTGACTCCCCTGCTGGCGGGGGAGCATCTCTCTCAGGCGTTGGTGTCAGCTGTGAGAGCACCTGTCATGCTGCTCCTCCAGTACTCAGGGCTAATAAAGGTATATCTCCCTTGCAAGGGCTAAGCACCCTCAGGACCAGTGCATGGCAACATGTAACGCGCATAGGGGACCAGGTGTCACTCACAGGGGACAGCAAGGAGCTGAATCCTTCCTGAGACATCTCCAGCTGAAAGGCGCTGCGGCTCTGGGTGCTGGGGCAGAGACAGACAGAGACAGGAGAGCTCACGATGGACGGGAATGCCCCGGGTCCCCTTCTGTGCTCCCCCGAGCTAGCCATTCTCCCTACCTGGAAGGTGGATTGGATCTGGTGCCCCCTAGAGAGAAGGACATGTCTCCCATTCCTCAATCCCCTGGAGCCAGAGGGGACAGGTCTGAGTGGTGTGGATGCAGTTAGATAGACTTGGGCATATGGGGATACATAGATAGATAGGGTTTAAAGGGACAGAGAGAGACTATTTGGGATCTGTTTGAGCTCCCCGGCCCATCTCTGCCTTGCAAATCCATTTCTAGAGCCCCAGGGCCAGTGCGGACCCTTCCCCCGGCTCCGGTAGCTTTGATGGCAAAGATCTTCTCCTGCAGCTGGTTCTGGATATCCTGGAGGGCATCAAAATTGTCCACCCGGAAAATGTGCTCATCGGTGGGCTGAGAGGCGATCTCATGGAGCTCCTGTTGGACAGCCTTGCTGGCAGCCTTGCTTGGGCAGCCTTGCTGGCCTGGATGTGGCCTCTCCCTGATACATAGATCATTCCAACTCTCTGCCTTGGGGAGAGCCAGCGGGTCTTGGGAGTGATCCACACTGGGCCATTGCTCCTGCCTGGAAAAGGAGAAGCACATTATGGATTAATTATTACACCTGACCTGGCGTCTAGGTCACACAACAGAGGGACAAATGGGAGGATAGATACTCAGGAGACCCCATTTTACAGAGAACATCCCTATCCATTCACTCACATGTCCTTTTAGCCCGTTCTCTGTGGAGTCAGCACGGGGAGGAGGGTGATACCTACCCAACTTTCTGGATGGCGCTGGCTGTGTACGTCACTCCCCGGAGCTGCACGACTGACCTGATGAGGTGATCGGAGTCATGGCTCCTCCTGTACTCTGCGAAGTTGAAGTGCTCACTAAAGTGGTGCAAGTACTGCATGAGGGGAACTGCAGGAGGAAAACAGCCCCAGAGTAGGAGGGTAAGAAAAGCAGGAATCAGACTCTGGAAAGGGCTGGGGCAGGTAATCGAGATGTAGCTGGTTCTGCAGGAATTTTTTTCCTGGTCTGTGATGCAAAATCCACTGCAGCTCCCTGCAGCACATTGACTGTGAGGCACTAACAGCAAAGGCAGAGCGGATCCCCCCCTCCCTGAGTGCCCCATAGTGCCACACTGGGCCATTGGTGCCAGCATTGACTGTGAGGGCAAAGCGCTCCCTTGAATTAATCCTGCCATCTCCACAGCGCCCCCTAATGCCACACTGGGGCATTGGTGCCAGCACGGATTGCAAGGGACAGGGTAAGTAGTCAAGGTTCAGCCTCTCCCTGCTACCTGCGTGTCGGTGCTGTGGAAATGCTTCATGATCTTGGAAATGAACGTCTGCATCTTTCTGAAGTCCTCCAGTATGATGCTGCCTGAACCATCGATCAGGAGCGCTATATCTGTGGCACATCTGGGGCACTCTGAGAGGGGCAGGAAAGAAGTACGTCCTGCCTCAACTCCATGAACACTGAGAAAACCCAGTCGAAAGACCTAGACCAGACCAAAGGGCCTATGTAGCCTGGTATCCTGCCTCCCCCAACCTCAGGGTCACCCCTCACCTGCCAGAGTGTCCAGGATTCGCTGAAGCTACCGTAGACTCTGGTCCAGGAGGAAGCAGTAGCCTTTGACGTACATGTTCTCCCCACAGCCCCAGTGCACCGTGGGGCCGCACACCTGGGGCACGAGAGAGGATGGGGTCAGTGGGCACCCACTGGAGGTGAGGGGAGCCTGCTCCCCCCATGTGTATGCAGAGAAAGGCCCTGCCAGGGCAGGGATCCCTATGGGCCGACCAGGACCTCAGGACCCAACACCTGCCTCCTAGAGAGGGGCCAGAGGAGCGACATGGGGATATCACCTTGTTATCACGGTCCCTGCTACGGAAGTGCCCAGTCGCTGTCCCCATAATGACATCACCCAGTTACCCCCACTCTTCACAATGTCATCACACAGTCACAGTCACCATGGCAATGTCACCTGATTACCCACATCCCTCATCACACTATGTCTCACTCACTATCACCATACTGATGTTACCTGGTTATCATCCCCCCTGCTATTTCATAGCCCCATTCTCGGTCCCACCATCTGCCAGACAAACATCACACTGTGTCTGTAGCCACCGCAATGTTGTCTACTTACCATCTTCTGCACAATGTCACGGCACAGTCATTCTAGTGGTTACCACCCACCTACACACACATTGGCATTTATTCCTCACCATGGTAACATGGTGCAGTCGTTCCTGTGGTGACATCCCCCATGACCACCCTCAACTTGACACCAGCACACTGAGCTCTCATTGTGGTAACATCAAGCACTCCTGTGAGATCAGTCCACCATTCCTCCCAGTGTCTCCCAGTCATGAGTCTCCTGGTGACAGCAGCACACACGTGCTCAAGTCCCATGGTCCACATCACCCATCTGGGGTAGTGGGTGCACAGTCGCTCAGGGCCGCCAGGAGGTCATCAGGTTGTCACCTCCTCTAGGATATCACTTTGCTGACATTTCACCCCACACCCATTGCTGGCGGGAGGAGAAGCCCATGGAAATCTGGGGGAGAAACTGACCCAAACCCTGGGTACACCCCACAGCCTGAGCTGCTTCCCCACCCTGAGAGGTGGTACCCACCAGGAGCTGGGAACCCCAGGCAGCCAGCGACAATCCGAGGGACATGTTCACTGCATCGGGGGCCCTGAGAGGAGACAGACACACAGCCCAGGGTGAGAAACCTTGTAGTTTATAGAGCGGTAGCCGTGTGCTTGTAGTTTATGTTTATTCCTGCATATCTCTGAGTCTTTCTCATCCCCCCCCCCTTGCAAATCGCTCCGCCTCTCTGGGGGGAAATGATTGCAAATCATTGCAAATGCCCCGGCAGTTCCATGGAAATAGAACCCAGGAGTCCTGATTCCCAGCTTCCCTGCTCTAACTCGCTAGACCCTACTCCCCTCCCAGACTTAGGGATGGAACCTAGGCATCCTAGCTTCCAGCCTCCCTGTGCTACCCCACTGGATCCCCCCAGCACTGGGTGGCCCTACTCTGGATGTGGATCTCCTGGCAGCGTCCGGTCCCCGGGTCGCACTTGTAGACTTTGCCGGTTTCATTCACGTCTCTCGTCTGCAGCGAGGCTCCAACGAGCAGCCTGTGAGGGAGAGAGCAGAGGGGGGTTCAGGAGACACCCCACATCCCCAGAGTGGGGGGGCTCAGGTGGGGCAGCCCAGCCAGATGGGCCCCTCAGAGGTGAGTGTGAGGCCCGTAGCCATGGGGCCCTGAGCAGGCACTTAGCCCTTACCCCCCGGCGCTGGCACTGCCAAACTGCACCACGCTCTGCCCGAACCCCGCAGCTGCCTCCTGGAAGGTGATGGGTCCCTCCACATCCACGCTGGATCCACGGTTTGGTGCCAGCACTGCAGGGGTTAAACAGCCACCCATTAGCAGTTCTTCTCTGGAGAAGGGGCCAAGAATGGGGAACAAGAGGCTGGCAGCCCCTCCTGGCTGTGGGATGGATTCTAAGCCCCCCTCTAACCTCAGTCCTGTCCCAGAGATGGTGACAGAACCCAGGAGTCCTGACAGCCCAGCTGCCCAAAGGTCGCAGGACCCCCGTTTTTCCCCATCCCACCGGCTGGCAACTCACCTGTGCACAGGTAAATGAGGAGAAGCAGGGGGTCCATCCTGTGCTGGCTAAAGGGGAACGGCGGGGGCGGGCTGACTGCTGGGAGCAGAGTGCCAGGAGGTTACAGGGCATTGCCTGGGGAGAGGCAGCTGGGTGCTGACAAAAGAGAACTGATCTGTGCAGCGCAAAGGGAGAGAGAGACCAGCCCTGGGGAAGGGACAGTGTTGTGTATTTTGAGTCCTGCCTTATTGCCTAGGTTGCTGTAGCAATAGAGCTTAGTACGGGCACGTACCAAACTGCACTGAGCCAGACAGTCACAACCAGCTGCACAGGGAGAGAAACACAGACCCACAACGACACTGAGTGCTTGTCTACATGAGAAAATTATCCACAATTAAGAATGCATTTAAGCTGCACAACTAGAAGGTTGCGCTTATGTAGGCAAAGCTTTTCCACCCAGCCACCCACCATCCCTAATCCAGCCGGGCCCCTGGCCACCCACATTCTGGGCGACTTGCAGGTAGGGTCTCACTTCACTTGGCCAATATGCTGCTCCGAAACCAAGGTCAGAGCATCCACACAGGGGGCTGAGCTGGTTTGACTGACACAGTTCCAGTTAAACTGTGGCAGTTTGTGTGTGTAGCCATGGACAATGACAACAGCACACACAGCAACACACAACCCACTGAGCCAGCTACCCGCTCAGTCTTACACACAGCCACAGTGAAATAACCACAAACAAAGCTGTACCACATGGACAGAACTGCACTGAGAGACCCACATATACAACCATACACAACTGCACTGAGACCCTCCTATCTAGAACTACCCTCTCTACACACAACTGTCCAGAAGCCAACACACACACAAACAAACAAACTTTTGGGCTGCTCTCTGTCTTTTTACACTTTGGTAGCCATTGTATAGCTTGGCATATCTGCAAAAAATTATTAAATTGAGCTAACTGTATCTCACACTGGGTGAGGGTCCCCTGTATAAACAGGTCGTATAAACTCCATAGACAGCTGCATTTCAGCACTGGACAGGGGATCCCTGTATAAATGAACAGCTTGGAAAGTGCTTTATTCTTGTGCAGGTTTACAGGCATGGGGATATGAAAGATGGTCCTACTGAGTATTTCAAAAGGATCAGGGTGTCT
Organism: Emydura macquarii macquarii; assembly: GCF_026122565.2. Classification (NCBI taxonomy): domain Eukaryota; kingdom Metazoa; phylum Chordata; order Testudines; family Chelidae; genus Emydura; species Emydura macquarii. The sequence goes on from NW_027130668.1 coordinate 15,194, forward strand.
TGGCTCAATCTGTGGTTTTACCACTTCCCTTTCTGCCATGGGTTGTTCTCGATCGAATCTGGAGGCAGTGTTGTGCATGGGCCCTGGCCTGGATCCCAAACTATAATAGGAGAAGTTATAAACCAGACTGACTGAGAGATTTCTCTACTCTCTGCATTTCCCTCTCTATTTCTACGTGTCTCTCTCTGGCCTAGACATTTTCCCTAAAAATTCCCACCCATTGCTACTGCCTCTGGGGTGGAGCGTGGGGACTGTTTATGTAGGGAATGCCTTGCCTGGCACTGAGATGCAGCCACCTCTGGGGTGGGGTGTGGAGGCTGTTTATGCATCCAGAACTAAGATGCTGCCATCTCCAGCAGTTCATAGGATTTCTTGCCCAGTGCTGAAATACAACCCCTTCTGGCGAGGGGTACAGGGGCTGTTTATACAGGGATCCCATGCCTGCTACTGAGATGCAGCTACCTCTGGAGTGAGGCGCGGCAGAACTGGGTGCTGTATCTAGAACAAACAGAGTTTATAGCTGCTACCCCCTTTTGTAGCAGTCTCGGTTTCTCTCCCCATCGGTCTTTATCTCTCTCACCATCTCATGCTCATTTCTTACAAACACTTGGGCCTGATCTCGTTATATTTAAACTTCCCTTTCCTCTGCCCTCAAGGAAGGCAGAGCTGGTGCATGCATGAGGTCATTTCCAAGCCCCCGGTGCCACACATCCGCAGCATTGCTTTTGTGGTCGTGGCATTTCCATCCTCTTTGTGTTCTCAGATCAAAGCGCTTCGAGGTGCTAAAAAAGAGGTGAGCAGCTGCCCAACTCAGACCAAGGACAGCTGAGCCAGATGTGCCAAGAGCTCTGCAAAGCACTGTTGAGCTAGAGAAAGGTCAGCGGGTTACAAGAGGGAGTGGAGGCACATTTTCGCTGAGCTACTGCACTTGATTACTAGAGCGGAGCAGGGAAACAGTTTTGCCAAACTCATGAAAGTTGAATCCATGCCCCCCCACTCTCCATAGCCAACATATCTGACCACCTCACAAGCTCTACCACAGTCATCCTCTCACACCCCTGTGGGGAGGGTGATTATCCCCATCTTGCAGATGGAAAAACTGAGGCACAGACAAAGTAACTTGCCTGAGGTCACATAGGAAGTCTCAGCACAGCAGGGAAATGAAATCATGTCTTCCATGTCTGAAGCTGGCACCCTAGCCACTGACCCATCCAGCCTCTTCAAAATTCATAAGCACACTGGATTTAACTTGTGGATACTGGCAAATTCCCTTAGATGCTGATGCCCAGGAAACATCTGCTTTCACAGGGCATGGCCACTCTACAACATTAAGTTGACTTAATGTAAGTCAACATTTAGCCACTTCAGTAATTAAGTCAATTGGGTGTGTCCACACCATGCTCATCCCACAGTGCAACTAGCCACAGGGGGTCTTGGGAAGGGCTTGCAATGCCTCATGGGACCAAAACATTGTTGCAGGGTGGAATGGGAACATGGCTTTGACCTCTCATGGTGCAGTTTCTTCCTTCCCTACCCCGATATCAATGGCAAAGAATCCAGGATTTTTGCAAAGCCTAGCTTAGCCATGCAAAGGCCATAGCCAGAGAAGCATGGAGCCTGCTCAGCTCTGAACTCTTGTTGTGAGCACCACAAACATCTCATGCCTTACCCTGCAGTATTTCCAGAGCTCAGACAGGAGCCGCTGCGCGGAACATTCCAATGTCCTTAAAGCAGCCCTGCCGTAAGCCATAGAACGAAACAATTCCCGGTTGCTGCTGGCAGCAGCTGAACATGAAGCTCCATTTCTGGTCCCAGGTAACAAGCGCTGACTGGTGGGATTGCATCGTTATGCAGCTAGGGGATGACGAGCAGTGGCTGCAGAACTTTTGAATGTGGAAGGCCACTTTCCAGGAACTTTGTGCAGAGCTTTCCCCAGCTCTGAAGTGCAGCAACACTAAAATGAGACCAGCCGTGACAGGGGTGTTTTGCTGACATTAGCATAGGATGATCAGAAAAAGTGCATAATGTATGTATCTTTAGGAACACAGAAAGTTG
>NW_027130669.1:0-172556 GCF_026122565.2 Emydura macquarii macquarii
CTTTTTCAGGGGATAAGGCAACCAGCCACGTTTATTGTGAATACAGAAATTTGGTCAATAGTATCAGTAATGCAAATACCAGGTGGGACCCGTCCCATGCCTAGGGAAGGCACCTGAAAATGCCAAGATCAAGGCAGGCTGTAAAAAGGGAGCAGATTCTCCCAGCACTGGTGGGTGGCACTGAAGCCAGACTTCCCAACCAGCCACAAACTGCACTTCTGAATCCCCACAGAAGCCAGTGCACAAATACACACAGCCCCCTGTACTGCATTTCAGCTCCAGGCTCCCAATTAGCCACTAGGTCCAGTAAAGAGACCAGTTATTTAAACTCTCTGCTCTTTATTAAAACGGTTCCTCCTGACCCTCAGCCACAGAACCAGATCAATATAAGTTTGGATCTTACCCAAAATACCACACTGCCAGCCAATCCTCTAGTAACTAAAGTAAAGGTTTATTGTAAACAGAAAGAAATAAACCATAAGGGAAATGTTAAGGGTCAAAGCAAATCAAATACATACAAATGATTGTCAGTCCATATACATCAAGTCTCTGGGACAATTGTGGAGTTGCAGGCTTGTATAGTTCCCTCTGGTTCAAATCCAGTACCTGGATGGGTCTAAGTCCTTCGGTTCAGTTGCAAAATGAATAGATCCAGAGGCAGGTGTGTGTCTGCAGCTGGACAGGAACATAGACAAAATGGTTTCTGTGGTTTGATCTTATATACCCCCTGTTCTGGGCCATGCGGCCTGTGGAAACTTACAGGAGCTAAAATGGAGTCCATCTTGCAGGGGGTCCATCAACTCGTCTAGAGATGTGCCTAGTTTTACAACAGGCGACATAAAAAGCACCGGCGCAGTCAGTGCAAACTGAAATTCCATCCAGACAGTGACGTGTTTATACAGCTCTGTCTACTAGACACTGAAATGGAAGGACAATTGTTCTGTTCCAGCTGATTTCTTTGATAACGATATGGTCGAAATGAGAAAGGAAGCCATGGTTCAGTAATGGCGGCTGTGACACTTCCGAATGTTTGTGTCTGGTTTTGTAAGCAAGTAGCTTTTAAGTGAGGTGAAACTTGGGGTACGCAAGACAAATCAGCCTCCTGAAAGGGGTGCAGTAGTCTGGGAAGGGTGAGAGCCCCTGCTCTAGCCCAGTGTCCCACCTTTCACAGTGGCCAGAAGTAGGTGCTTCAGAGGAAGGTGTTGAAACCACACAGTAGTAGATGTGGGCTAATCTGCCCGGCATGCAGCTCTGATGCTCTCTCTGATAGTCAGAGATTGGCTTGAGCCCTGAAGCGGGGGGTTCAGTATCCCTGTCGAAAAGTTTACCATTCATCGCGCTGGCTATTCTTGTTATCCATAGGCACGTCCCATCTCCTTCTGAATCTTGCTCAATTCTTACCCTCCACTATGTCCTGTGTCAGTGAGTTCCACGTGCTAGTTGTGTGTCGAGTAAAAAGGTATCTCCACCACTGATCAGTTCTGAATGGCCCAACAGTTCACGTCATACAACATCATACAACGTCCCGTCACAGAGAACAGAAGCCCCCAACCTCCCTTGTCTAGGCCAGTCATTATTTTGTAGACTTTTGTCACGTTCCCCCCTCCCCCCGCATTCGTCTGCATGCCAATCTTAGTCGAGTCAATCTCTCTTCGTAGGAGGGTTTGTCCAGGCCCCTGGTCATTCTCACTGCCCTTGTCCAAACCCCTCCAGTTCTGCAATCTGCTGGCTGAGAGGGGGCGCCCAGGCGGCATGCAGGTTTCAGAGAGGGACAGCGCCATTGAGATATTGGAATTGGAAAAGGTACAGAAAAGGGCAACTAAAATGATTAGGGGTATGGAACAGCTTCCGTATGAGGCGAGATTAATAAGCCTGGGCCATTTCAACTTGGAAAAGAGACTAAGGGGGGATACGATAAAGGTCTATAAAATCATGACTGGTGAGGAGAAAGTAAATAAGGAAGTGTTATTTACTCCTTCTCATAACACAAGAACTAGGGGTCACCAAATGAAATTAATAGGCAGCAGGTTTAAAATGAACAAAAGGAAATATTTCTTCACACATTGCACAGTCAACCTGTGGAACTCCTTGCCCGAGGATGTTGGGAAGGCCAAGACTATACTGGGGTTAAAAAAAAAACCTAGATAAATTCATGGAGGGTAGGTCCATCAATGACTGTTAGCCAGGATAGCCAGGGATTGCTGTTTTCCAGAGGCTGGAAATAGCCAACAGGAGAGATCACTTGCTGATCCCCCATTCTGTTCATTCCCTCTGAAGCACCTGGCACTGGCCACTACAGGGCTAGACGGACCATTGGTCTGACCCCGTGTGGCCGTTCTTATGTACTGTCCTTGCCAGGTCTCCATTTCCTATGCTCACATCTCACCAGCAGCTCTATTGATAGTGGTTGCTAATAAGCTGTGAAATAATCTTTGCTGGAAACGGCAACAGCAATCTGACTCTTTCATGTGTTTGTCGTTTTCAGATGGATTTAGCATTGACCATGGGGAAATACCAACCCAAACCCTGCTTCGCCTCCGCAACTGCGGGTGACACTGGCCTGAAAGCTTTGCTAAAATAAACACATTTTGCACTGTTTTCTTGCTGTCTTTTGACTTAGTGCAGTTGAGCCTCACTCATTTGCAATGGGCTAATTTTCATAATTTGCCTGCCCAATGGCTGACTCTCAGCTCAGGTTGCACAGGAGACACGGTACTGGACTGTGGTCTTGTCGAGCTAAGACTTCCTTGCTTTCAGAAAATAATCCACTGTGGAAGGGTTATTGCTGTGCTATTGGACAGGAGAGGAGTAGTTCCACTCGATCACACTCCCCTGGTCCCGCACCATAGAGTCACTCGTGGCTGACTGTTGGCCAAATCCTATTTTCATGAAATATATGAAAGAACAGAGCCACAGACACCCCGCCCCTCCACTTCCTACCAAGAGGCATTTCAGCCTGACACACTGTAACTTTAATCCAAAGTTAAAACCTCAACTGTCACTTATTGTTCTACCCTTTGAAATGTTCACTGCAGCCTTTTTAAAATATCCATTTACTGCAGAATAATTCAAGTCTGTCTGTACTTTCTATAATTCTATTTGTTTTAAGATTGTTTGTTTGTAAAACCATCCACTGACCATTTTATCTGTTAATTTTATGCACTTTCAATTTCATTGTAAAAAGCCTATTTTAAGTATAAGAAGCCACACTGTGAAGTGTAATTACATACACCGACTGAATTGTGAGAGACGCTGGCAAAACTGAAATAATGTTTGCTTTAAAAATAATACGTGAATTCTTCAGCTAGGAGTTGGCCCCGAGTGATTGGAGTGTGAATGGCTGAGCAATGGAGGTGGGTGTAGACAGGGAGAGTGACTGAACAATTGGTCTGAGTGAGGGATGTCTAAACAGAGGAAGAAAACACCAGCCTCACCTAAAAGGTTTGAGGGAGGGAGAAAGGAGCGAAGATAATAACTTTTACCACTCAGCTGGCCGAAGAGGAACCACCCTGATAACTTTGGAGCCAGCCCCCTTCAAAGGACAAAATCTGATCAGGCTTGCAGCAATGTGGGTGATTAAGGATCACACCAAATGCAGATGCAGCAGGACAGAGCAAAAACCCACAGACTTACTGTGACCCATCCGTGCCCAGGGGAGCCACCTGAAAATGCCAAGGTCAGGGCAGGCTGCAAAAGGCACATCTCTACAGTCTCTGTGGTGCGGTGGGAGGGGCGCTCTGGCATGTCTAGACAGTCTCTATGGTGCGGTGGGAGGGGCGCTCTGGCATGTCTAGACAGTCTCTATGGTGCAGTGGGATGGGCACTCTGGCATGTTTCTACATTCTCTATGGTGTGGTTGGAGGGATGCTCTGGCACGTCTGGACAGTCTCTATGGTGCGGTGGGAGGGGCGCTCTGGCACATCTCTAGATTCTCTATGGTGCGGTGGGAGGGGCGCTCTGGCACCTCAGGCCAGTCACTGTGATGCTATCACACGGGCGCTCTGGCAGGCACGTCTCTATGGTGCTATGGGAGCGGCGCTCTAGCCACCCCTGTCAAGGCTCCTCTCCTCCACAGAACACCGCTCCGGCCCCTCCCAGGAGCGCCCGGCCCCGCCCTGAACTACATTTCCCATCGCACCGTGCGGCCGCCTTCTCGCGCGGTACTTGTTGGGGGGGGGAGGTTCGTCTTCTCGCGAGAATTCCAGCGCCGCCGCGAACTACGGCTCCCGTGATCCCTTGCGGGGCCGCCGCTAAGCCGCCGCGGCTCCAGGGGGCTGGGTGAAGCTGAGCGCGTGCGCGAGCGCGACGTCGCGTCCTGACGTTCCCGTGTGACGTCATCCCCGCGGAGGGCGGGCGGTCGCCGCGGGGTTGCGGGTCTGGGTCCTAGCGGGGGAGTTGGACGGTGTTGCCATAACAATGCGCGATGACGTGGCCCCCGCCACAAAATGGAGTCACTGGGTGACGTAAGCGCCTCTGCTGTGGCGTGGGGGATGGGGAGGGGGTGTCTGGGGACCACGTGGGGCGCTGGGCGTGTGGGGCTGGGGGAGGGGCGGGTGTGGGGAGAGACTGGGGGGGAGGCAGGGTTAAACTGGCTGAGGGGGCGGGGGTGGGAGAGGCTGGGGGTGTGTGAAAGGGGGGTGGGGAGAGGCTGGGGGGAGGGTTAAGCTGGGCGGTGGGGGTGGGGAGAGGCTGGTGGTGGGGGGCAGGGTTAAGCTGGGCGGTGGGGGCAGGGGTGGGGGTGGGGAGAGGCTGGTGGTGGGGGGCAGGGTTAAGCTGGGCGGTGGGGGCAGGGGTGAGGAGGGGGAGAGGCTGGTTTGAGGCTAGTGTTAGCGCTGGCGGCTGCCCCGGGCGGGCGCTGAGCCGGAGGGGAGCCGGCAGAGGACTTGGCCGGGTGCTGCCGGGGTGGGCAGGTGCGCGAGTCCTGGGCTGGAAGGGCGCGCAGGGACGTAAAGGGTAACTCTGCGTGTGTCAGGGGCAGGCCTGGCAGCCCACCCCTCAGGGCAGGGCCGGGAGCCCACCAGCTAGCTCTGTAAATCCTCTGTAGGCCACCGGCCCAGCGAGGACTCCAGCAAGACACACGGTAAATTCCCCCTTCTTCAGCTCTGGGCAATGGCTAGAGAACAAACTCAGCCCAGCTCCCTTGTGAGTTGTGTCCCAGGAGCTCCCGGCACTGCTAGTTCTATTTCACGTGAACTCCGGGAACCGGCTGAAGGAGCCTCCAAGTGTCACAGGACTGTGGGTAGAGCCTTGTGTTGCAAAGATCCTCACTCCCACTGCTCTGGGACGTCTGTGAAACACACAGCCTCTGTTCGAGTCTCGTGAGGACAAACGCTGTCAGCTTGGATGGATCCTTATTATCCGACATCCCCCTGTGCTTCACGAAACAACTCGAATTACTGACGGAGCTAAAGGGGCTGGGCGTGGGAGTCAGGCAGCAGGTTATGGAGGGGCCATGCACTTTCTCTTTGTAGATTCAAGGGTTTAGTTGATCTCGCTGTGGTTCAACTGCTGTGATTGATGGAGCCGTCCAGTGGCCTAACAAATCTATCCCTGTGTGTAGAGAGGGTGCTGCTGGAGCACGGTGGCTGGGGAGACCCAGAAGCCATCATGGGGGACAGAGGAGGGAGAGGGGAACAGAACCAAAACTGTGAGTACTTCGTAGAATCATAGGGTGGAAGGGATGTCGAGAGATCTTCTAGTCCAGTCCCCAGCGCTCAAGGCAGGACTACGTAATAACTAGACCATCCCTGACAGGTGTTTGTCCAACCTGCTTTTAAAAATCTCCAATGATGGAGATTCCACAGCCTTTCTAGGCAATTTGTTCCAGTGCTTAACCATGTAGTTAGGAAGTTTTTCCTAATGTCCTACCTTAACCGCCCTTGCTGTAATTTAAGCTCATTTCCTCTTGTCCTGTCCTCTGAGGTTAACGAGAATCATTTTTCACCCTTTTCCTTGTAACCACTTTTTTGTACTTGAAAACTTTTATCACGTCCCCTCTCAGTCGTCTCTTCTCCAGATTAAACAAACCCAATTTTTTCAATCTTCCCTCACAGGTCGTTTTTTTAGGCCTTTAATCATTTTTGTTGCTCTTCTCTGGATTTTCTCCAGTTTGTCCACATCTTCCCTGAAATGTGGCACCCACAACTGGACACAATACTCTAGTTAAGGCCTAATCATCGCGGAGTAGAGTGGAAGAATTACTTCGTGTGTCTTGCTTACAACACTCCTGCTAATACATGGTTCCCAACCAGTGGCCCATGGGCCAAAAGTGGCCCGCGGGGTCTTTCAGAGTGGCCCGCGGCTCCTGTCCCGCTGGCTGCAGAAAGAAGCCATTGCCTAAGTACACAGGCAGAGTGCGCCGCCGGTGCAGGCTCCTTGCTGCAGCCAGGGGGATGGAAGATCAGCGTTCCCCTCCCTTGGCTGTAGCAGGGAGCATGGCAAAGCGCTCTGCCTGGGGCCAGAGGCGCTGGGGTCCTGCTGGAGCCAGAGGGAGGGGAGCACTGATCTCCTGTCCCCCTGGCTGCAGAAAGAAGCCACTGCCTAGGCAGTGTTTTCTTGTTACTCTTTATGTCTCTAACTAATTTCATCTCATTTTGTGCTTTGGCCTTTCTAATTTTGTCCCTGCATACTTGTGTTGTTTCTTTATATTCATCCTGTGTCATTTGACCTAGTTTCCACTCTTTGTAGGACTCTCTTTTGAGTTTTAGATCATTGAAGATCTCCTGGTTAAGCCAGTGTGGTCTCTTGCTATACTGCCTATCTTTCCTACGCAGTGGGATTGTTTGCTCTGGTGACCTTAATAATGACGGAAAAACTGCCAACTCTCTGGAACTGGTTTTCCTCTTAGACTTGTTTCCCATGGGCTCTTACTTACCAACTCCCTAAGTTTGCTAAAGTCTGTCTTCTTGAAATCCGTCATCATTATTGTGCTGTTTTTCCTCCTACCATTACTTAGAATCATGATCACTTCCATCTAAGCTGCCTTCCACTTTCACGTTCTCAACCAGTTTCTCCCTGTTTGTCAAAATCAAATCGAGAACAGCCTCTCCCCTAGTAGCTTTCTCCACCTTCTGAAATACAAAATGGTTGAATAATCTGTGCCCTGCTGTGTTGTTTTCCCAGCAGACATCTGGCTAGTTGAAATCTCTGGTCACCACTCAGTCATGTGCTTTGGATGATTTTGTTAGTTGTTTAAAAAAAGCTGCACCCACCCCTTCTTCCTGGGTGGGCGGTGTGTGGTAGAGCCCTACAATGACATCACCTTGTTTTTGTTTTGTAAATAACTGCAAACCCAGAGAGTGCTGAAAGGGGCAGCACAAAGCCAGTTTTCCTCCAATGGCCTAAGCCTGCTTGACCTGAGCAGTTAGCCAATATCTGAGGGCTAGCGGGTTGGGAGCAGTTGAAGATGGAGTCTGTCATTTCTTTGATGCAGCCCTATTATTTACAAGGAATGTGCAAAATCCTGTCTCCCTGAACACAACAGGAAACAGCTTCTTTGTTCACGGTTCCAAGCCCCTTTCCAGCTAGCACGCTGCCCAAAGCTTTCTCTGAAGGTCATGCTACATATGCTTCTCTGGCTGTCTCTGATGCTTCCCTGCTGCCTTCTCTGGGTGACCCTGTGATGCTTCTGGCTGCTTCGCTCCACGCACATGCCCAGCTCCACCACAGCAATACCCATCCCCTGCATATGCTCCGCTCCTTGTGTATCGCCTGTGTTGGGTGGTGGCACCTGCTGTTTCTCCCATCTCATTCTATAAAGGGCTTAATTATTTCTTACACTTATCCTGAACGAAGGGCGGCTTTTATGCCCACCAGCTTCAAGTGCCTGCCCAAACCCTAGCATAAGGTTGGGCACTAGCTCTGGGCACTACAGGCTGGGAAAACCTCTCAACGCCCCACCCACATGTACACCTTGGAAAGTGCTTTCTTAGTGGGCAAAGCAGTGGTGCCTGTGCACGTCTCTGTGGGAGGTGGCTGAGGGTCACCGTTGCTTGTCTCACCCGACGTGGGTGGGTGAGGATGGTCCTCCCCAGTAGCTATGTGGGAGTGGAGAGAGGGTGTGTACAGTGGCCCGTGGCCCCTGGCTCTCTTCTCCTTATGTGCTGCATGTAGGGCCAATGTAGAGGCCAGACCCCTCCCCTCCTGCCTCCCTGACGTCTCTCTCTCTCAGCCAAACCTGTCCCTGGCTGCCTGCCAGTCGGGAGGCCCCTCTGCACGCCGAGCCCTGCTGTCTTGGTAAATAGACGGATGGCCCAGTGGAGGGATTTCTGTGTTTTCTTTACAAAGTTCCCATGCAGCTTTCCTCCCCCCACCTCCATGGCCCCTGCAGCAAGCTCAGCCTTGTCTCTTCCTTCCGGCTCCTCCATGGGATTGGGTGGTGCACGGGGCTGTCCAGTCGGGCTGGGCAACGCCTCACTTGTTTCAGGTGGGAGCGTGGCTTACTGATGAGAACTGGGGACTGGAAGTCAGGCTGCCTGGGTTGCAGACTCAGCTCTGCCCTGATTACCTGAGTAGTTCTGGCCGATTGCTTTCCTGTGCCTCAGTTTCCCCATCTGTAAATGGGGGATGTTTCGCATTCTCTTTCTACCGCGGAGGTTGGAGTGCGTGATTCTGCTGTCATGCTGACTCTATCCTGTGGTAACTCCAACAGCTTCAGTAGGGTTCCCCCCCGTCCTCACCAGCGTGAGATCAGCACGGGCGCCTCGATCTGCTAAACTGCTCCCAGGGACGGTTGAGAATCACTGATCCAAATGAGCTTCCTTAGCTGCTTCCTCTCTTACCAGCCCAGTACTGACAATGGTGTTGCTTGTAGGCTCAGAGACTCCGCAAGAGCAGCCATGGCACCAGTGGAGCTGGCAGGGGGGCCTCTTTTAGGATTTGTGATCCAATACATCCGGGGGTACAGGAGAGGAGATGAGTGTGGAAGTCCCTCCAGCCACCAGTCACTAGTGTCTAATGGGCCTGATGGCACTTGGCATGAAACTTCTTGCATGGCCTTGCATGGGACTTCTTCCCAGACACTACCCCTAGGCTGCCCAGCCTTTAGTTGATTTCCACGGTGCTCTCCCGTTCCTTGCATGCTAGAGAGAACCAGGAGGAACATGGATGTTAAAGCATTTCCAAAAGCTCTTGAGTTCAAAGCCTGTTTTCTCGGCTCGAATCACGGTTTGCGTCTATGCAAAATTTCCCAGCGATTAGATTTCCTGCTGGGTGTTGTCCTTCAGACACGAGCCTGGGTTGAATATTTCTCTTCAAAGCAGAGCCCTTTGGCAGTGATGAAGATAAAAGTGCAGAAAGTGTTCCATGCAGAGAGGGTAGACGAGACAATGAGTATTCAGTAAATGCTCCCAGCCCAGGAGAGTGGAACAACGAGTGATGTTTGCAACGTAAAGCAGGTGCTGTGCCCACCAGGAGCACCCGACAGCACTCCGTGATGAGCTGCAGCAAAGCTCCTCCGCTGTCCATGGAGAAAAAGAACTGGAAATTGGAGGTAACAGACGGGCAAAGATTCCTCCCTCATTCCTACAGCCATCCAGGGGCATGCACAGCAGTTCAGTTGAAGTGCTGGTAGGTGAGCCAGGCCCTCCTCGGTCTGTATCCCAGCTCTGATACTCACTAGCTGTATGGCCTGGGGGAAGTGACTGACCGACCATCTACTTGCCGAGAATGCTGCCTGCCACCTGGGAATGCGTTGAAGATTGGCTAATCATGGTCCAGTGCTTTGGAAATGTGAAATGTTCCGTCCCTGCGCTGGGCCTGGCACTGGGAGGTGTGCAGCTCTAATGACTTCAGTGGGGAGCTGTGGAGAACCAGCACCTCGGAAAATCAGGGGCTAGGTGCAGTTATTACGCACATCGGACTTAACCCTTCATATGCTAGCTCTTCAGAGCTGGAACACACGCAAACACTATGCGTCGGACGAGGGGTGGGGCTCTGTCTGCAATGCTGCCATTGTATTACCCTCCCCCCCCCCCCTCGAATCCTGCATTCGATGCTGGTCTCCCCTTCTCAAACAAGATAGCACAGTGATAGGAAGGGGATAGAGACACAGACACAAATGCTCCATGGCCTGGAGAGATGGAAAAGCCTGGGACTGTTCGGTGTAGAGAGGAGGGGACAAAGTAGTGACTGGATAGACACGGTAAATCTGGGACTTCTCTTTAGCACTGCCTACAACACAAGAACAAAGGGACGTGCAGTGGTGGTGAAAGGCCGTGCATTTAAAACTCAGCAAAGGAAATAATTTGTGCACCATGCGCTGCTGGCACTCACAGCCGTCAGAGATCACTGAGGCCAAGAATCACACTGTGGGATGAGGGGGAAATCGTGGTCTGCTGGTTTGCAGTCTTCATTCCTGCATCTTGCCGTGCTACCGAACTTCAGTTCAGGACTGTGTCTGGCGTGCTGTGGGCTGGGATAAAGGGGCCCTGCTTTCACTATTATCTCTGACCGAGAGGGGCAGGCTGGCTTCATGCTGTCCCATGGGATGCTGGGAACTGTAGTTTTCCCTCTCCCCCGTTGGGCACCGTGAAGCAGGCTGGGCAGCACTCACATGTGGTAGTGACCTCTCACCCGCCTGGACTACAAGTCCCAGTAGCGCTGAGCGGGCTGGTCTTGGGGAAGTTTGCTAAAAGAGGGGCATTGTGAATTCAGTACAGACCCTGGGCTTAGCTGAACTCTGTCCCTAAGATGGCTGGAGGGAGGGGGGAGAAAAGCATCAGTAAAGTCTCTCTTTAGCATTTGTGTTGTGCCTCTCTCCTGTCCCCCCCCGCTTACTAACCCTCGCACTCAATGCAGGGATCTGCAGCAGCCATTCGGAGAAGCTGGGAGGAGGGACCATTCGAGTTGCCAGTCCTGGTAAAAGGTGAAAGGAAAGGATCTTGTCCTCACATCCTCCACAGAGCATCCACCTCATCTTCCACTGAGTCGTCTCTGATGGGAAAATGCCTGCAGGGGGTGCTGCCCAGGTAGGCTGCAGCTGGGGGACTGCCGGGTCTAGAGGCTTGCCTGGCTGCTTGCTGTCTTGTGCACACAGGCTGTGGACAGGAATGGGTTAATTCTGCTCCTTATTTCCCCTCCCTCCCGCCCCCGCACATCGCAGAAGATAGGAAGGTGGCGCTGTGGTGGATGGGGCAGTCTTTGATCCGTTGGTGCTGTGTGAGGGTTTTGTGGTAGTGTTTGATGCTTTCTGGGGGAGTTGGAGATCTAACAACACATCACCCCAGTTCTTGTTGTTTCATGTCGTCGTTAGACCTTGGATCCCACAGGCTTTTCAGCCTACTGAGTCTGAGCAGTGTCCAGACCCTGTTTGTAAGTCTGGCCTCCCTGGCACACTTCTGGGGCACCAACCCACTCTCTGGTACCCCCTCCTGATGATGTGGAACCCTGTGGTCCAGCTGCCCTAGGCCCCAAAACCAGTGCTGACTCCCTAGGTCTTCCCAGTAGCTTAAGTTCCGCCTGCGCAGGTGCTCTGGTTTACAGGGTTAACCCTACAGGGTCTTTGTTACAGTTAAAGCAAGTAACACAGACGTTGCAAAGGCACTTTTGAACTATACACACCTCACTCATACCCAGGGCACAAGTGATATACAGAGCTATGGAGAATTAACAAGGAGCTGCACGCAAGACCCTGCCTCAGTTTCCTCACCTCTTCTGAGAGCCCTTTGGGTCTTAGTCAATGTTCTTCAGGGAATCCAGAATCCTTCTGGGCCCCCTCTCCTCCTGCCCAGCCTTCTCTTTGGGTTCTGGGCTTCACTGGCTAAAGGCTTTAGCGACATTAATGAATACAGCGTGACAGGTTTCTTGGGTGGGAGGATGTGGTGTATCCCAGATTCACTGATGGGGAAACTGAGGCACAGCAGAGGATGTGACTTGCTCAGAGCTGGGTGTAGAACTCCCAGTCCCCTGCGCCAACCGCTCCTTCCACATGTGAGTCGCCGCCAGCCAGCACTTTGTCTATTCACAGGCGTCCTCTGTCCATTCCCACCCAGCTATGCCAGTCTCTTTCCTCCAGACAGAACTGAGTTGGTCCTGGACCTTCTGCTGTCTGACATGACATCTGCTGCACACTGGGGTAGGCGGGAGCCTCGATACCACCAGCCACCCATATTGTACTCAGCCACGTCGCCCTGTACGAGCACCAGGCAGATGCAGCCAGTTCTTCCATTTCAGTCAGCACACAGTGACCTTTCCCAGGACACCGGGGTGGGTGACTGCTGCGCTGCTGTTGCTGGTGTGCCTGAAGCAGGTGGTGCTGAGCGGGGGCTGCTGCTTGTTGCAGGTGCTGAGGACCTCTGAGGATGTCATGGTCTGTTTCTGGAGAGGGCGGGTAGTGGGATGGCAGAGGGAGCTGTACTGGGAGTTGATCAGGGAGAATTACGAGCTGGTCGCTTCGCTGGGTGAGGACTGTGTTTGGTGAGATGCCAGGCAGTGGCAGGGCAGCATGCGAGGGGCTGGAGAGTGCTGATAGGCAGGGTCTGCAGTAAATCTAACTCTTCGGGCAGGGGACTGGGCCGGGGTTGGGCTCAGCTGTCACACTGATTGAGGAGGCCGTAGCCTTCTCCTTCTTCAAATCTCTTTGCAAGAGTCTGCTCCCTGGAACCAGAGCTGGTACTTCCGGTGCAGGGGACAAAACCTCCAGCCCCTGGATGGCAGCGTCGCTAAACTCACTGCCCATGACTGCCCACCTCCCTCTCTCTCGGAACGAGAAGTAAGACCAGCCTGTGCTCCCCCAGTGGGATCTGGGAGCCAGGAGCTGATGGGTGATAAAGGAAACTGTACGGGGGCTGCCAGGAGCCAGGCTCGGTACTTGTTTACGGTTCCACTTTGCAGCCCTCCCTGCCGTGGGGGGCTCTGGGTGTGTCTGCGAGGGGTGCTGGAGGGGCTCGCCCCCTTTGCAATGTACGTGTCTGGTTGCTGGGGCAGCAGGGAGGTCCCTGTCTCCCTCTTCATTCTGTCGCTCCCCTCTTCAGGGGCCTCGGTGAAAACAGGCCTGGCCCAAGCCAGCGAGGCGGGGAAGAACAATCAGTCTCAGCCCTCCGGTGGAGCGCAGGGTCAGGTGCTGCCTGTGGCAGTGTCTGAGAGCCCCACACCACACAGCGAGGCTGGCCCCACGGCTGGGTGTAGCCATGGCCGAAGAATCCCACCCATCAAAGGAGGGGGCAGGATGGCACAACGAACTGGAGCTGGGCTGTGGAACCTTTTCTCACAGCGTCACCAGTTCAAACCCAGGTCAGTGCTGCTCGGGAGCAATTGCCGTCTGATGTCCGTTGCTTCTTAGGACACCTCCTGAAATCCACCCCCTGCCTGGCCCTTCCACTGTCCTTGCATGAGATGCCAGCAATCGAGTGGGCAATGGAGACTTATTTCTCCCCACACCCACCGATGCCAGAGGTGCTGGGTACAATAATGCCATTTCCCATGCTCCCCTCTCTGCCCGTAGCTGTGCTCTAAGCAGCCGTGTCCGGGGACTGATCCAACGAGATGCTGAGTGCCCTGGCTCTCCCTGGCTTCCTGGGGGCAGCTGTGGTCCAGCACCTGGTAACAGGACTATTTTTTCCCCCTGAACCAGGCCACCCAGCTCTTAAACCTGATCTCTTGTCCCGGATTGAGCGAGGGGAAGAGCCAGGTGCTGGGGTTCAGCTCGTCTTGGGAGGCTTAGAATGTCCACCGGATCCCTGCGCAGGTGAGTGCTGAATGCGCCAGCTAGTTAGCAGCAGGGGAGGGGAACCGCCACTGCTCTAACCCTTTCATGTCTTCACTCACTTACACTCCATTGTTAAACATAATTTGCCATGGCTTCAGGGAATGTGTCAGGCATGGATTTGCACTGGTGCTGAGTGGCTTCTGCCTGTCGCCTTCTCTTTTGATTGGGTGGGTTAGTGAGGATTATCTGACAAGGCAAAGGACTAGTCTAGGCTCCCAGCTTCTAATCCCAGCTCTGCCACATTGACCCTGTGCAACCTTGGGTCAGGTTACTTAACTTGCCCTGGCCTCAGTTCCCCCCTCAGTACAGCGTGGATAGTAATTCCTCCCAGTAGACAGGCTGGAGATGTAATTAATTAATTCCTGTGATGGGCTTTGAGATTCTGGGTCGAAAGGCACCAAAAAAGAACGAAGTATTTTTATGGCCATTTGGAAGGACCGTTGAAAGCGAAGATCCAGAGGGGTAGCCGTGTTAGTCTGATTTTAGCAAAACAGCGAGAGTCTGGTGGCACCTGAAAGACTAACACATTTATTTGGGCCTAAGCTTTTGTGGGCAGAAACCCACTTCGTCAGATGCAAGCTCAGTGCTCTCCTCTGTCCGCCAGTCGCTCCCAGCCCAGGCGTGAGGAAAAGGAGGGCTCAGCAGGGCGCTTGAGGGTGTTTGATTGGATTGTCTGGTGTCTGTAATTACACGTTAGGCAGCTGAGACTTAGACTAAATAAAAACGTTCCCCTGGGGCTGAAGTTAATTATTTTATTTGTGAAGTAGCGTGTGCAACGTCTCCGGCACCAGGCTGTGTTCGCTGAACGCGTGTTGTACAGCCTGACCCTACTTGATGACGTCCTCTTATCCCCTCAACCAGGCTTCGGATTTTTCAAGCCCGATGGTTTGTTCCGTATTGAGCAATGGGAGGCGCGATATATGGGGGATGAGCAGAAACTGGAGGAGAGCAAGATCCACAGAAGTGCCTGCATAGGTGAGTGCGAGCAGCAGTTTGTTCTGGTCTGTGCCCCTCTTCCAGGGGATGCTGAGGTCAGCGTAGAGGATGCTTTGCCTGGACGTGTTGTCTCAATGGGCTGCACTTCCAGAGCAAAGATGAGGATAGCTGCAGTCCGCTCTGCTTTGTCAGTTAGCTGCAGCCTCTGGTCTTCTCGCAGGCTGCCAGTGCAGCCCTCAGCTGGGTGCAGGCTTAGGAGCTGCTCCTTTCTTTAGTGTTACACACTGCAAGGAACGGCCCGGGAGTTACTGCCTTCTCTCTCTCTCTTTGAATCCAGCTGAGCATGGCGATGCGAGCACAGTCGAGCGGGAAGAGGAGAACTCGGAGAGCTTTGCTGAAGACTTGGAGCTGTCCCCTGCAGTCTGTGACCGTTCCAACGGCTCCTTTCACAGCAGGCAGCTGGCGTCCAAGGGGCAGCAGAGAACCCAGACCGGGATCAAGACGGAGGAATCAGCTGGCTTCAGCAAATGTTCAGATGCCGTTGTCCGCCAGCTCGGGTCTGGGCCTTTCCAATGTGCTGAGTGCGGGAAACGCTTCCGCCAGAAGCAGAGCCTCATCACGCACGAGAGGATCCACACCGGGGAGAAGCCTTACAGGTGTCTGGACTGCGGGAAGAGCTTCAGCCAGAAGCCCAACCTCCTGACTCACCGGCGGATCCACACCGGGGAGCGGCCCTTCTCCTGCACGCAGTGCGGGAAGAGCTTCAGCCAGAAGGCCAATCTCATAGCCCACCAGAGAACCCACGTGGGTGAGAAGCCACCGCAGTGGGGCGGGCCAGGGGGGAAGCCAAAGCCCCCGGCACACCAGGGAGACTATGAGGAAAAGCGGCCGTTCATGTGCCCCGAGTGCGGGAAGAGCTTCACGCAGAAGCCCAACTTGGTGACTCACTACCGGACCCACACCGGGGAGCGGCCCTTCAGCTGCGCCCAGTGCGGGAAGAGCTTCAACCAGAAGACCAACCTGGTGACTCACTACCGGACCCACACCGGGGAGCGGCCCTACGCGTGCCCCCAGTGCGGGAAGCGCTTCACCCAGAAGACCAACCTGGTGACTCACCAGAGCACCCACACGGATGTGCGCCCGTACCCGTGCAGTGAGTGCCAGAAGTGCTTCAAGGACAAAGTGTCCCTGAAAGCGCACCAGAGAACCCATAGCCTGAGCCAGCCCAGACCCCCTGGGAATCCAGAGCCAGTCCCACTGCACAGCCCCCCTGCTGTGCCGCTCCAGCCCGCCGGCGCTGAGCAGGAGAGCCAGTTCAGTCCCACTCAGCCAGCGCTAGCCCAGAAGATCCCCAGAAGCCAGGCACCGTGCACGTGCACTGACTGTGGTAGCAGCTTCCCCCAGAAGCAGCAGGTCCCGCTGCACCAGCAAACCCACTCAGCAGAGCCGCCCTTCCCGTGTGTGCAGTGTGGGGAAAGCTGCCAGCAGGCGGCTCCTCTGAAGCACCAGCCCGGCCATGCCAGGGAGAGCTCCCCGTGTGGGAGAGGCTTCAGCCCAAGTCAGCATCTTCTCAGATACCTGGGCCCCTGCCTGGGCCATGGCGACGCCGCGCACGTGGCCCACGGGGCAGAGAGGCCCTTCATATGTAACCAGTGCGGGAGCAGCTTTAGCTTGTGGCCGGCTCTCGTGGCCCATCAGAGCAGCCACGCCGGATGGCAGCCGTATCAGTTCCCTGAACGCGGGAAAGGCCTCCGGACCCGGCTGTCCCTGCCAGCCCAGCAGGAAACGCAGGCGGGGGAGAGAGCCTGGACGTGCCCCGAGTGCGGGCGGAGCTTCAGCCTGCACAGCCAGCTGGCCAAGCACTGGGAAAGCCACCGGGGTGACAGGCCCCATCGGTGCGACGTGTGCGGGAAGAGCTTCGGCTTGAAAGCCAACCTGATGACGCACCAGCGGCTCCACACGGGGGAGCGGCCGTTCGCATGCAGCCAGTGCGGGCGGCGCTTCAACCAGAAGGGGAACCTGGTGACTCACTACCGGACCCACACGGGGGAGCGGCCTTTCGCCTGCCCCCAGTGCGGCAAGACTTTCAGCCAGAAGCCCAATCTCCTCGCCCACCAGAAAATCCACATGGGGCGACGGCCCTTCGCCTGCACCCAGTGCCCCAAGCGCTTCAAGGGCAACATGTCCCTGAAGATCCACCAGCGGGTCCACGGAGGGGAGAGACCTCCTGCCAGGCCCCCGGGCGTGGGTCTGCTGGAGGCCAGCCCCGGGAAGAGGTGCTGTGCCCACGCCCCATGTGGGAAGCCCTTCAAGGAGCACGGGGCTCTGCAGCTCCCCCAGCGCGTCCCCAGTGGGGAGCGGCCGTACGCCTGCCCGGAGTGCGGGAAGTGCTTTCGGCAGAAGGTCACTCTGGTCACCCACCTGCGGACCCACACCGGGGAGCGGCCGTTCCAGTGCGCCCAGTGCGGGCGGAGCTTCAGCCAGAAGCCCAACCTTCTCACGCACCAGAGGACCCACACCGGGGAGCGGCCCTTCGCCTGCACCGTCTGTGGGAAGGGCTTCAGTTGGAAGCCCAACCTGGTGACTCATTACCGCACCCACACGGGCGAGCGGCCCTACAGCTGCGCTGACTGTGGGAAGACCTTCAGCCAGAAGCCCAATCTTCTCACTCACCGCAGGACTCACTCCCAGCAGAGGCCGTGTTCTGCCCCCAGCTCTCCCCCCGGCACGCCTTCGTCCTGCGCCGCAGTGGGGAGCAGCCCCACGTGTGCTTGGCCTGCAGAAGGGGCCTCGGCCACTGCTCCACCCACAGCGGGGAGCCCCTGAAGCCTGGCAGTCCCCTCGAGCAGAGATGGGGCGTCAATGCAGCGGGTGTGGCAGAAGCCTCGCGGATAAGGGAGATCTGTGAGCGCACCAGAGCCGGAGCGTGTAGCGCATGGCCCGGTCGGCGAGCTGTACGGTGACTGTGTCAGGACCTGGGGCTAACCCCTGCTGCTCCTGCACCAGCGTCACCGGACATGGACGGGGAACGTTTCAGCCGGAAGCCGGCTCTGACTTTATTCCCAGCACGCTGAAGTTCAGAGAGGACGCCAGCAGGAAAACCAGCTGATTAACATACAGCGCGTTGCTCTGTTGGTGGCTGGGTGCAAAGAGACTGAATGTTTCTGAGCAGAGCGAGGGGCGGGCGCAGGAATCCGGGTACTGTAAAATCAAAAAGGGGGCAGAGCTGGGACCCTGCGGCGAGTTTCCTGGGAAATAAAACCCAGAAAGAGACTTTCCCCAGGAGGGAGACCGGGAACAGCCCGTGGAGCTCTGCGCTGTAACCTGTGGCCTCCCTGGAGCTCAGCGTGATGGGAGGTGACTCTTGGAAGCTGTGATCCCACTGCTGTCATCCAAGCGGAGGCAGAGCCCGGCTATCCTGGGTGTACGTTGTACCGAGGGTATTGCTGTGTTCTGGATCCCCCCCAGAGCCAGCTGCAAGGAAGTGACGGGCTTCCTGGGGCTGCGAGCCCCAGCCCTTGTAGAGACAGTAACAGCGTCCCTTTTATTTTAGTTCCCTCCCCCCAGAGTGTCAGCACTTCACAGTGTGTGGGGGCACCTGGGGCCACAGCACCCCAGCTCCAGAGAAGGCTGCAGTTGGGTCTGGAAGCAATGGGGGGTCCCCACAAGGAAGAGGTGCCCGTCCTGGGGAGCAGGCAGGAGAAGCAGGGCACCGATGCCCCGGTAGAGGAGGACAGCCGCGCTGGGGCTCGTGTTTTGGGCGCAGCACACTGAGGCCTTGGCTCCGCTCGAGAGCGTTGCCCTGTGAGGGGAGAACAGCTCAGCACCGCAGCCCATCAGGTCCAGAACTGAAAACGGAAGGACAGGCCGAGGCCCTGGCAGCTGGTTAGCTGAGCCCCCAGCGTCGGCCAGCTGTGTGATGAGCTGTGGGGCAGAGAAGAGCAGCAGATTCCAGCATAACTCTCCCAGCTCAGCTCTGCTCTTCTCGTCGTCCCAGCGGTAACGTGGCCACACCGGGAATGACGCATCTGCCAGACAGACAGAGAAAATTCTACTGGGGGAGGACTGGCTGGGTGGGGCACCCAGCTTGGGGGACATGGAGCACACACAGAGCCCCTGGCATGTTGTGGAGGGCAGAAGGGGGTACACAGGAGGCTGTGGGGCAGGTGTGGGGACATACAGGGAGTCCTTGAAATAGAGGGAAGGGAGAGTGGCCCACGGGGCGCTTGCGGGGGAGTGGAGGGATGCAGGGACCCCGCTGTGTGTTCGGAGCTTGGCCTGCAGAAGGTACAAAGCGTGCGGTGACCCTCTTGTAAATTCTCCCGCTGAAATGGAAACGCAGCCAGCTGGATTCTCAGCCTCCCGTCCCAGCCTGTCTGGGCTCGCTGGCTGCGGGAGCAGGTTCGGTCATGTCCCGTCTCGTCTCCTGCCCAGCCTGGGGTGAAGCCTTGGGGAAAAGCCTCGGCCTTCGCCATAGAGAGTGGCCCTAGGCCGAGGTGCAGGAGGCAGTAGCCCCTTTAGCTGTAACAACCTGGGGGTCACCGGGATCGCGCTGGAACCTCTCCACTCGCTCAGCAATGGGCCAGGCTCAGCTAGCTGCTCACCTGCCTGTGCCTGGGCATTGTCGTGCAGCAGGGAGCGTCTGGCCCCAGAATCCTTGTGCGGGCTGCCGAGGTCCTTCCTGTCCGTGGATTGCTGCTGCTGGGATGTGGGGGTGGCTGGGAGCACCTCTTGGGGCGGGACAGACTTGCCTCCGGGCATGGCTGGCTGAACAGGGTTGAATGGTGAGAAGGAAGGAGCCCGGCTGGCCAGGGACGGGGACACCCAATCCAGTTTTCACATAGTGACTGTGAAGTGGGGCCTGCGTTGGGCCATCTCTTCCCAGGCACCAGCCCGTGAGATCAGACGCAGGCTCCTGCTTTTATTATGGCTGAGGCAGGGGGTGAGGACAGGCTGCGGGAAAGGAGCCTTTTGTGTGACAGTCTCAGACCGTTTCCTGCCGGCCATCACCACACAGAGGCCTGGCTGGCAGTCCCAGCCCGAGGCAGAACAGGCCCCAGGCCCTGGCCTTTGTCCCCCCAGGACGATCTGGCAGGGTTGGGGGATGTGTGCGCACACGTGAGGCCGGCAGTGTCCCAGCCGTCTGCTTCACCAGGACAGCGGTCTGTAGAGCTGATAGACCAGCACCTGTCTCCAGCCCGACTTTAAATAGCTACCCTGGAGCGTCATGGGAAGAGATGGGTACGGACCCCACGAGGACTTTTCTCACGCATAGACCCGCCTGTTCTCTCTGGCTCAGTGCTGATGTCTCCATACGCTTTAGGCGCCCCCCTGAGCAGCAGCTGCAGGCTGGTGTCAAGAGTGGGCATGTGGGTGTGTGGGAAACAAACTAGCGTGTGGCTTCATTTAGTTCTTGTCTGGCATCCGTGAGTCCCCCCGGCACGCCAGACAGGCAGCACGGTGCAGCGGGTTAACGCTCAGAGAGCGGGGGCTCAGACAGGCGGCAGTAGCAGAAAGGTTGGGGTGAAAGGCCGTACGTGTGCCCCAACTGGGGTGGGTTGGCAGGGGACGGGGCTGCTTCCGTGTTAAAGTGCATTTTGTGTGAAAGTGGAGAGCCCTGCCCACCTCATCCCGTCAGCCATCTCCTCACACTTGGCATGGAGCCGCTTTGTTCCCAGCCACCGAGCCGCACCAGTCAGGGCCCCATCCTGCTCTGGAC
Source organism: Emydura macquarii macquarii (assembly GCF_026122565.2). Classification (NCBI taxonomy): domain Eukaryota; kingdom Metazoa; phylum Chordata; order Testudines; family Chelidae; genus Emydura; species Emydura macquarii. The sequence goes on from NW_027130669.1 coordinate 20,361, forward strand.
TGGTGTTTGGCGCGAGGCATGACGGACTTGTGCCTGCAGGATGTTCTGTGGGGCAGGCACTCCCTCTTCCAGCACCTAGCGTGGGTTCCTAGTGCAGCACGAGGGCTCTTGGCGCTCCAATAACGCCTTGTGTTCACCCGTTGTGTGGGTCCTGGGCGCTCGTGATGCTGTTGCAATAGGACAGGGTGGTTCAGCCCTCGGTGGTTGGTAACCGCAGCCTGCCCTGCCCCCGGGCAGGCCCTGATGAGCTGTCTTTGCCTGCCACTGAGTCACGTGTGTGTTGTCCAGTGCAGCATGGAGCTTGGACCGATCGCAGCGTATGGAACGAACAGCTGAATGGGTTGGCATGTCAGTTCCTTGCTTCCCTGCGGAGGTAGGGAGAGAGCCTGCAGCAAGGACTGCGCATTATTCACTGACCAGGCTCCATCCTGGCTTAGAGCGGGCAGGAGTGGGCAGCCAGTTGGACGGGACTGGGATGGAATGGGGCTGACAGGCTGCTGGATGGGGCTGACTGGCACCAGTGCTTGGCGTGCCTGGGGACCATTTCTCCAGCATGAAGCAATCCCGATCAAACCCTGCCACATACCCGCAGCCCTCTCCTCGTGCCACTGCTGCGTATTCATGGCACGGTCTGGGTGGGAAACGCGCCGGTGTCACTGTCCTCGTTAACCCAGCCCCGCGCTCACCCCATGTTTCCAGCCCTTGTGAGTCTATTTCCCCCGATATACTCATTTGAAATAAAAGCTTTCGGGCAGCAGGTGAGTTCTGCATTTGTGGAGGTGCCTGTCTGGTTTCCTGGGCTGCCGTTTGCTGGGGAGCAAAGCACAACCTGCGTCCCATCAAACGAGGGCAGCTGGATGGGGCCACAGCCTCTGCTGCACTTCTAGGCTGCCGGGCTGAGCTCAGCCGGCCCGTGGGCACCGCCACCCTTTGCTCGAGTGCGGTGCAGAGGCCTGTGAGAGGGCATCCAGAGTGTTCCTGGCTCTCTAGCGTGCTCAGCTCAACCCCTGGGCATTGGCATCTCTATCTTTCCAGGCAGGGAGCTCATGGGTCCTGGGCACCCTGACGCGTTAGGCCCATTGACCAGTTTCTCAGCAAGAAAATGCAGAGACTTGTGTGATGCAAACAGACGTCCGTCCTCGTGCGGTTCTTGTGGTGACACCAGGACACTACCGGGTAGCTGTGTGCTGCTCCTGGGGCAGGGCAGGGCTGAACGTGCCCCGGCTTTGCCGAAAGCCTTGTCAAAGTGACTGAAAGGGTGGCCCAGTCTGGTGCACTGGCATGGCCGGGGAAGCTGCAGACTGACTGTGGAACAGCCTCGTGCACTGCTGTAAAATAGCCGAGCTACCTGCTAAGATGCCGTGGGGCTGGTGCATGGTGTGGTGCTGGGGGTGCGGTGCGCCTGCTCCACAGCTGTTACCTCCCTTTGTCTCAGACGAATCTCGCGGCGTGATTCTCAGCCCATGGTTCGCACCTGCATAAATCCTCTATGTTTGCTGGTCCTCCCTGGAATTTGCATCTCCTCCGCACTTCGTGTTTTCTGAAAACATCCGCTCACTGTGCAGCAGCAGGCCCAATAGCTAACAGAATGTGCAGAACCACTGGGAAAGGGATCGATAACAAGACAGAAAATACCACAGTGCCTGTATGTAAATCCATGGTGTGCCTGCACCTTGAACACTGCGTGCAGATCTGGGCACCCCATCTCAGCAAAGATACATTGGAATTGGAAAAGGGCAACAAAAATTACTAGGGGTACAGGAACAGCTTCCATGTGAGGAGAGAGTAAAAAGAGTGGGGCTTTTAGCTTGGAAAAGAGATGACTAAGGGGGCATATGACAGAGGTCTATAAAACCATGACTGGTGTGGAGAAAGTGAATACGGGAGTGGTGTTTACTCCTTGTAACACAAGAACTGGGGGTCACCAACTGAAATGAATAGGCGGCAGGTTTGAACCACATACAAGGCAGGCCTGCGTCACACCACGCACAATCGAGCTGTGGAACTCTGCCAGTGGATGTTGTAAAGCCCAAAGCCATAACGGGGTTCAAAGAAGAACTAGGGACGTTCCTGGAGGACAGGTCCAGCAATGACTATTAGCCAGGCTGGGCAGGGGTGCAGGCCCATGGTCTGGGTTTTCCTAGCTTCCGTTTGCCAGAGGCTGGGAATGGCCGACGGGATGGATCACTTGATTCCCTGTTCTGTTCATTCCCTCTGCAGCACCTGGCAGTGGCCACTGTGGGAAGACAGGATCCTGGGCGGGATGGACCATGGGTCTGACCCAGTGTGGCCGTTCCCATGTTCTTACTGGCACCTACACGCTTCATTCGCATGTGGTTTATTTCATCTGCCAGACCAGGAAGGCGTTAAATAAGATTGGTCCTAACCCTGGGTTCTGAGATCCTGCCTGCCTGGAGGGAGGCGTGGCAAGGCAGCCTAGGCCAGCTCAGCACGCTGCCAGTTTTCAGTACCATTGGGCTGGTCTTTCAGCCCATGTGCCGCAGCCCATCCGGGCCAGCTGAGCCGAGCACGCCGTTCGCAGGCGGGGGGTTCTGCACGTTGACGGGACAGGGTGGATTATTGCTGTGCCGCCGGGTGTGTTAGACCCAGTTACATTGGGGGGATGGACGGCCAGTCTCCCCTCGCCCCAGGGGCTGCTGGGAGGTGGACTGCCCCCCCCCCCCCCCGGATAGAACAGAGGCCGGGCCGTGCTGGCTGTCTCCCAGAATGCAGTGCGTGGGGGCGGCTCTGCAGGTGAAGGCTACCCAAGAACAGAGCAATCGGGCAGTGGGTTGTGGTTGAGGATAATAGCTGCCTGCAGCATCGTGCGATGCCGCCACCTCCCCAGAGCCCCTCGCCTCTTCCTGCCGCCAGGGGAGCAAGCCTCAAAGCCCAGCGGGTTCAGCTGGTGCCTCAGCTGGTGATTCCCCGGCTGAGACACCTGGCAGTGGCTGGGAGAAGGGCTGCAGGCTGCCCTGCTCAGGTCGGACCCTTCTGTCAAAGGACAGCACTGTTGCAGCCTGGCTGGACACGGCTAGGGTGGCAGCCCCTGAGACCCGCTGGGCTGGGCTCCCGTTGGGCCAGGTGCTGTACAGACACGGGGAGTGGCAGGGCCTCTAGGACCACGCACTGTCTGGTTTGTATGTGAGCCGTGGAGAGCTGGCCCATCAGCCTGGGGACTGCCCAGTTCTGTGACCATTGTCCCTCCCCCCCCCAGGTCCCTGTGCCAGCTCGTGGTTCTCGGAGGACGAGGATCCGAGGCAGCATCCCAATGTTGCACCCATGAGAGGCGGCACCTGCTGTCCTGGAACGACACGGCTCGCATGGTGATGGTGCAGGGTTCTTGTGTCAGGTGCTGCATATACAGCGTGGTTGACGCAGCTCCCAGACGCTGCTGCTGCTGCCAGGAGGCATGACAGTGAGGGATGGGCATGTGGCCTGATACGCGGCCGGGAACACCTGCACTGGGTGCTGGGCAGAGGGACACAATGGGACTGACTGGGCTTTTCCGTCTCTAACCCCAGTGAGTAATCCATGCGCAGTCATTCCCTGGACCCAGCTTCAGTGGGACCCTATTTGGGATGCTGCCCGCTCAGAAGCTTCCGCAGGCTGAGCAGGAGCGGGAGGCAAATGGGGGCAGACGGGCCAGAGGGGACCAGCCCATGTGGCAGCATCTGGAAGGGGAACCAGGGCGTCCGGCTACTGCGAGGCAGGCCTGGGAACGGGGCGCAGAAGGCCGGCGCTGGTGTTTGCCGCGCTGAGTGGAGGGGTGTGAGTGGGAGAGAACTCCTCTGCCATGTGGCAGGTCCAGGAAGGTTCCTGCGTTAGCGAGGAGGGTTTGCAAGTGCCGGGGGGGCACCAGCGTTCTCTGCGGGGAAGGGGGCTGCACCTGTGATAGTTCTGCCATTGCTGCTCGGGGCTGCTGCTCTCCTGATCAACTGGTAACATTTGCCTTCCTGCCCCCAGCCCCGCTGGAGGGCGCCCGGGGCCTGCCTGACGCGGTGCCCTGGGATGGGCCGTTGGAGGTGCCGGAACGCTTCCCTGAGCCCTGCCCACATTGCGCTCAGCACGGTGTGTCTCTGGCTTGAGCCTTCTGCATCAGCCTCGTTCGTACTGAGCGGAGCGATCTCCTCTGGGAGCCCTCGCTGCCCTCCCCCTCCTCCCCTGCTCCCAGCCTCTGCCAGGCCTGCTTTTCGGAGGGGCCGAGCACCCGTGGTGTTGCTCCTCGGCATAAAAACCAGGCTGCGTCTAGGTGCCTAGGAAGGATTTAGTGCCTAGTGTCACCTCCCCCCCCCGGGTGAACGGTCGCTCCCTGTGGGGGGCAGCCCCATGTCTGCACCAAGGGGACGTGAGACATTTCTAGAGGAAGGCGTGGCCTCGAGAAGGGAGATGGGGGCAGCCACATTAGCCCTCGGCATTGCCCCGAGGAGCCCAGTGGTGTGAGTTGGTTGTAGCTGTTCATATTTATGCTGCATGGCCGGGAACTATCTATTTAGCTCGAATCTCACAGCAGAAGAATGATCATCTTCTCAGCTACAGCTGGTTAATGACAGTCAGAGCCTCCTAATTGGCTAGTAACTTAGCGTGGTTACTAATTAGCTCACGCAGTGTTTTCATAGCACCGCTGCAAAGAGCTGCAGGAGACACAGGGAAGAGCCACTGGTGGCCCAGGAGCTCCCGTCTGGTCTGGTCTGTGTGTTGCTGGGGTCATTTAACTTGCTCCACCTTGCGTGGGGCCGGGGCTGGACGTCCCAGCTCAGCACCACAAGCTGTCTGGAGCGAGACCTGGGCGGCCCCTAGCAGGCCTGAGAGAAGCGTCCCCACCTGCTGTCTTCACCCTGTTGTACACAGCCACCGGGACAGCACCGTTCCTGGCCCCCACGTACTGGAGAACGCGAAATGATCACGTTTCATCATCGTTTTAAACACTTGGCTCGGACACCTGCCCCAGCTGGATGCGTTCCAACGGATCTCCTGGATGGAGGGAGACTGGGTGGAGGCCCCATTGCCTTGGGGCTGACCTGGGCTCAAGTTTAAGGACGTTGCCAAGGGACTGGAAAACTTTCAAGACCGACACCACAAGCTGGGAAGACGTGGCAAGAAACAGGCTACTCTGGAGGGCCGCGGCCGGGGTGCATCCACACAGCGAGTCTCGGAGCCTGGGTGGAGAGATGGAGCTCGTGTATGGCGCTACAAGTAGCCACGCAGACGTTGGGCTGGGGCTGGAGCTCGGTCTCTGGAGGCCACCACGCCTCCCTAGGGCTCAGAGCCCCGCGTCTGCTGGGCGATTTGTAGTGCCGCAGGGCCAGCCCCGCGAGCTCGGCCTGCCGGCGAGCCCAGACCCCCTTGGGTGTGGGGTGCTGCTCGCTGTGTAGATGCACCCACGGAGGCTGAAGGGAGAGGAAAGCGAACAGGAACGCAGAGCGGGCCGCAGGTGCTCCTGGTGTGCCAGCTTCAGCTTCCGGCCCGGTGCTTTGTTCTGGCATTACGGGCAGCTGCCAGTCGAGAGCTGTGGCCTGCCGTGGTGTGGCAGCCGTGTGGGCCCCAGGACAGGAGAGCGACACGGTGGGGGAGGTCACGTCTTCTCATGCACCAACTTCTGGTTTTGAGCCAGAGGAGCTTACGCAGCTTGAAAGCGTCTCTCTCCCGCCAACAGAAGCTGGCGCAATAAAAGATGCTTCCTCCCCTCCTCGTCGCTCGAGGCCTGGACATTTCAGCCACTCACGGCGCTGCAGCATGACACGTCGTCGCTGGACTGCAGCTGTGCACAGTGCCGATGTGCTCGGTGCTGTACGCTGGGTACAACACGCCAAACAACAATCAGGGCCCCAGCCGCATCTCCGGGCAGACGCTGACATCCAGAGCCGGCACCGGCAGGGCTGGGCGCTCTTCTCCATGCACAGCCTGTTTGCCCTGCAGTGGCTGTGGTTAATTCGGACCACTTCCCTTCCAGAGCCGCAGCTGTGGTGAACCCACTGGCTCTGTATCAGGCCCTGAGAACAAAGGCCCTTCCTCAGAGATGTCAGCCCCCCCTCACCTCCCCACCGTCCCCGCTGCCATAGGAGGGCGTGGGCCATCTGAGCAGAGGAGCCAATGGCAGCTGCCTTCCCCCTACCCTCAGCTCTGGCTTTTTTTCTTTTTCTTGTTTTTGCTGAGCAAACCCTGAATTGTGCTGGCCTTTGGATTGCCGGGGACCCCAGCCAGTCCTCGTGCTGGAGCCCGTGCCAGGCAAGGGCAGGGCTGAATTCTCAGCCGGGAAACAAGTGACTGAGCCCAGGCCCTGCCACCGAGTCTTTAGCCTCACAGACGAAAGGTATTTCCTCTCTCTCTTTTCCTGGACCGATTCCTGTCTCCAGCAGTCTGTCGGGGTGTTTGTCTGCATAGACGTGTGTGCGTGTGTGTGTAATATTGCGTCTGTTGTTGTGTGATTTCTGCATTGCCCAGGCAGGACGGGTGCTTTGCTCTCCTCAGTCGGGTTCTCTGGCTTGCAGAGTGGAGCCACTCCTGTTCCTGGGGGGGTTTAATTCTGGTTCCCAAGCCTTCTTGCAATCTGCCCTCCCCTCGGAAACTTTTGTTGTCGTCTGTGCAAAGAGGAAGAAAGCGCCATGTGGGTTGAAAGAAGGGTCGGTCCCGTTCCCTTGGAAAGGGGGCAGAGAGACCAGTTGCCTCTTGATCAAAATTGGGGCAAGAGAAGAGGAAACCAGCTGCCCAGCTCCAGGGCTACAGGGCAGGTGAAATGCTCCAGGGGCTTGCCCAGGTAGGACAATGCTGGTTGCATTTGTGTGCAGGTGGCCAAACAGAGGTGCCTGTGGACCTGTGCCTGGGCCATGGATTGAAAGTGAAATAGGGAAAACGGGTGCTGGACAGCGGAGACTCCGGACACTTTACTTCACTCGGTAACTGCGGGAAAGCAGAGTAGAAACCCTGCGCTGTAGGGATGTGGAGCAAATCATTCGGTAAGTGACCTGGCTTGAACTGTAAACTAGCCGCTCCTGCTATAAGGCTGCAGCCTCTTTCGCCCCCGATATCGTCAACTGTGGAAAGACAAGGACGCCTTTACAAAACCGGGGTAAGAAAAGCAGCCGAGCAGGGGCAGGTTTTGCTTAGGTGCAGAATGTCTGGGAATTGCCCTGGGGGGAGGCAGGGATTGCGTTTGCTTACGCTGTTGGTGACTGTTGGCTTAGGGGACTCCATGTTGAGCTGGTCACGGACATGGGCCTGTAATACTGAGGGCGTATCCAGGAGAGGGAGCAAGTTAGAAGTGGTGGGAGCAACAGGTTGAATTGCAAGTGGCATTGACATGAGGATTCGGGCGATGGGAACAAACACCCAGGAGGAGGAAAAGGTGGGCCAGCAGAGATGGCTGAGAAAACGGGGGTTAAGTGGGATAGCAAAAAAGAGAGAAGCTGAAGTAGATGGGACTCCAAAGATGGGCCATGAAAATGGCGGCCTAGAGCGGCTGGAAAGCTTAGACTTGTTTACAGATGAGTCAAAGAAGTGGGGCTGTGATAGAGACACACAAAATAGTGACTGGGCCAGAGAAAGTGACTCCCACTCACGCTTCCCCAAGAGAGGTGAACGAGGGACCCCCAATGAAACTGAAAGGGAATAAAAGGAAACGTTTCTATAGTGCATAACTAACCTGTGGAACTCACTGCCACATGATAGCCTAGAGGCAGAGAGGAAGCATGGTCTTGTGGTGGGTGAAGGCACAGTGCTTTGCTATGCACGTCTTGTGTGACCCTGGGGAAGTGATTTGATCTCTGTGCCTTAGTTCTCCATGTGGTGGGAATAATCCCGCCTCGCTTTTCCGGGCTGCTTGTTTGGGAGTCTCAGATACGATAGTGACCGGGCCATATGGGTAACTACATTCAAAGAGGATTGTGGGTGACCAGGTAGTCTGACCTCCCGGATAACGCAGGCCAGAGGACTTGCTCAGAACAATTCCTGCTGACCGAGAGCATCTCTTTTAAAAAAAAAAAACTCCCGAGCCTTTCCGATGGTGATTTCCAAACACCCAGCGATGGAGACCCCAGCAGGACGCTCTCTGCAGTGCCTCTGTCCTAAAGAACTGTCTGCAGGGTGCGAGCAATCACCGCCAGACCCGGGGAGAGCAGGGAGCCGGCACTGGACTGAGGATAATCACAGTGAATTGCAAGGGGGGGCGGGGCTGCAAGCCGAAATTCCTGGTCTGCAGGGAGGGGGACATGGGTCCTGCCTTAGAGAGGTGCTGACTGGAGGGCTGAGACCTAGAGGGGGTGTCCCTGCAGAAGACGCCGCAGGGGCAGAGGTGCAGCAAGCCCTGGGTCTGTGACAGGCCCCGCATCTGCCCGTAGTGTCGTGAGTTGTCACAGAGCAGCCCCCGTCTGGCCCCAGGAATCCGGCAGTGCCGGCGTGAGGGTGACACGGTGCTGTCCGTGTGCTTGGTGCTGTACAAACCTGTGCCGAGGCTTTGCACTCAGGTCCAGGTGACACACTGAGGGATGAGCCCTGTCGTTTCCATGGGCCATGACACCTCCCTATGGGCGTAGGGTGCCACCCTTCCCCTCCTCCCCCCACCAGCTCTTGCCCGGCAGGCCGGGTCACACGTTGTTTTGCCCCTTGTGTAGCTCCTGAGGGGAGGAGGTGGGGGTCTGTGTGTGTGTGTGTGTGTGGGGTGGTGAGTGGGGGTCATTTCAGAGCTGCAGGGGCGTGAGGGGGAGATGACCGGAGGCTGGGTGCCCTGGGCTCTGGAACCACTCGGTGAAGCCAGTCCGGACTCTAGACTTGGAGTCTGCCCATCCCTCCCCCCCCCCGGTCTCTTCCAGCCCATCGCCCCCCCAGAGCTGTCCCCTTGCCCATCCCCAGACCTTTGTCTCTTTCCCGGGCAAGGTGGCCACTCTTGGTCTCCACTTGCCACAGCCTGTCGCAGCTGGTTGACCCAGGCGGGCGGGGGGTCCTGGCCAGGTCTGCGCACGTGTGGCTGGGGGAGGCCCGTCCGCCCTCCAGTGGTATCTGCACTGATCACACACCCGGGTCCCATCACCGACACATGCGTAACATGGGGAAACTGAGGCGCACACCCAGCACGCAGAGACAACCCCAAGAATATCCCCACGTCGTCACAGCCCGTTGGTGGGACGGGCCCGTCGGCCTGATAGTGTTGTTGTGTTACCGTCGGTGTGATAGTGTTGTTGTGTTACCGCTCTGCACCCGTTCGGAAAGACACTGGGTCACTCGTGTTGGCTCCTTCTGGAATCAAACAGTTGCTGGCCTGACGGTCCCAGAATTCTGCCCCTGGTGCAGCTGGCTCACGCCGGTGCTGCTGTTTCTGGGGACTTCTGTCCCCCCGCCCACACACACACAGGGCAGCCTCATTATACCATTTCAATGACCTCTTCCCTTCTTACCAGGTCCTCCAGCCCGGGATCCTAGCATCCCAGTAACAAGGGTGGAGCTGGGCTTCCTGCATCAAAGGGACTCCAAAGAGAAGGAAATACCGAAAACCATCTGCACAGGTGAGGGACAGCCGCTGAGACGCTGCCTGCACCAAGCCAACCCGGCAGAGCCATGTTCGCCCCACGGCTAATGGCCTGCACCGAGCCCGCCAGCCGCCTGCCATTAATCATGGCTCTCCACCCATGTGCTTCCGCTGCCCGGGTCAGCCTCTGAGTCATTTTATGATGCACCAGAGCCCTGGGGAAGCGCCGCACAGCCCAGCCAAAGGGGCTCTTGGAAAGTGTTCCAGGCTCAGTAATTCCATGGACACGGAGCTCCTTAGCCCTCTCTCTGTGTGTGGACTCATTTAAAACAGACAATGCTCAGTCGTGCTCAAAATATTCCAGACAAGCATGTCAGGCTGTGGGGTCATGATTGGCTGAGGCTCGTTTTCAAACCCTCACAATCGTAACTAACAAAATCTAGTCTGGGGGCTTCCTACAGTTTGCAGTTCCCATAATTTACAACTCGGAGCTGATCGTTTTGTTATTGTGAAAAGCCTCCTGCCTGGGCCGAGAGGCTGTTTGCCACGTTTAATCAGGAGAGGCAGTTGTGAGAGACCAGGGGTCCGTTCAGATCTGGGTGCTGCCGGCTGCTCTCAGGTACATCAGTGTCAAAGGGGCACGGTCCTCCTGAAAACCCGATTTCCAGCAGAGCGCTTTGCATGTGCTTTGCTCCAGGGCGCCTGAAATCCCCGTAACCGCATGAGATTATAGACAAACCAGGCTGCTCTGTTCTGAATGTGTGTTTGCTGTGAGCACTGAAACCACCTTGTCTGTGGGGCCAGTTTGGCTGATGATCAGTTGCCTTTTTTCCTGTCAATTGCACCAGAAAATAACGTCCCTTTCATGCCTGGACTGGGGGCGCTCATATGCACATTACTCCCTAGCTCCTGCACGGGGCGTTTCCCTGTACCACCAGCAGCGAAGCTGAGACTAAAGAGACAGCAGGGCAAGCCTGTGGGCCTGGAAGTGGAGGAGGAAGAAAGAATCATAGAATCATAGAATATTAGAGTTGGAAGGGACCTCAGGAGGTATCTAGTCCAACCCCCTGCTCAAAGCAGGACTAACCTCAGCTATATCATCCCTGAACATGGGTCTGAACATGGCTGGTGCCGATGCCTTTGGTCTGCTCAAAAGACCCTTATGAATTTTTTAAAGGCATTTGAAAGGAAAAGTTCCGCACATGCCATTTAAAGGGGACTCTGGGGGAAACTCGTTTGTGTTTTCCAAATTAGCCAACTTCAGCAAAATGAAAACCGCTGAGTCCCTGTCACTGGAGCTACCCCTCTGGAGTCGGGGTCTAAGCAAGTGAGAGCAGGCGTTTGCCCAAAGGTGACGTAAGGAAACAGGAGCATGAATGGGGGCTGCCGAAGGTCCATTTCCTTTCCTGACTGGGTTTGGGGCTGATGAAAGGGGCTGGAGCAGGGCCTTGGAGAGCGAAGGTCCCTTTCTTCATGCACAGATGAGCACGGCACCACTGCAAGCTCACCCTAGTCTGCCTCCAACGCCGGGTCTTGGCAGGATCATCTCTAGCAGCGAGATTGTAATTCAGTCGGGATGGCTTAGCTGGTCCTTGGTCTCTGTGCTGAGACTCCCAACAAGGGCCAGGCCATGCCAGCTGGGGGCTGGTTTCTGCGTTGTGGAGACTTGTCCAACAGGAACTAGCCTGAAACCTCAGCTCCTTTCACCCAGGCTGTCAAACAGCTTCCACATAACAGCTAGTCCCATGCCCTGCTTGGACTGCAGAGAACCAGCGACCTGGAGCACAATGCTCCAGATTGCCTTACAAACCCCTTCCATTATCCAAGCCTTCCGGAAACGTGTCCGCATTTCCCTTTACCCCAGATCCCAGGGAACCCTGGGTTAGTAACGAGGCAGTGTGAGATGTTAGCTGGAATAAAACCAGGGGATTTGTGACAGTTTGGGCCATTTCCCCGCTCCAGTCAATATTCAGAAGAGTAAGTGCTGTAACACGGACTGATCTTGAACCAGAACTCAGGGCTGTGTTCACTGTATTTTTGCTGCTGGAACAACTTATTCCTGTGACTTGGTTGTCAATCGAATGTTTCTTAACACTGGGGCTGTCCTTTGTTACCAGTATGTGCAATAATGTCTGGATCTCTCTTTCTTTAATATCACAGACGTTCTGCCTGTGAACAGCATCAAGCGCGAGAAGCATCACGGGTGCCACACACAGACACCAGAAGGCCTGGAGGTGCCACCAGAAAAGGAAAATATTTTCCAGTGTCCTGAAAGAAGAAGGAATTTCGCAAACCCGTGTATGGTGACGGGGAACCAGAAAATGCCTGTGGGAGCAAAATTGGTGGCGGAGGGCCCTGGTGAGTGAGGCTCCTGGAAGGCCACAGACAGCCCCGGGAAGGGGAGAGGGCAGCGGTCGTTCAGTGCCCCTGCTGGACCAGGGCAAAGCTGCAAGGGTAAGGTTGCTCAGAGGTTAAACCACAGGACGCGTGCAGCCGAGGGACACTTTGTATGCAGTGAGTGCGGGAAGAGCTTCAGCTGGGGGTCGTCCCTTAACATCCACAAAAGGACCCACACCGGGGGGCGGCCCTACCAATGCCCCAGGTGTGGGAAGCGCTTCACCCAGAAGCAGCACCTCCTCGAGCACCAGCGGCTCCACAAGGGGGACAGAGGCCATCAGCGCGCACAGGCTGTGAAGACAGAACTCCTGTAGGCTGGGGGGGAGCTGAGCACGGGCACATGAGAGCGTTTGCAGCAGGAGCACGACTATCTAACACTAGTGAACCACACTCTGCCTTCTGCCGCACCCGGGCATCCAGGGCGGACTTTGCCCCTGGGACACCATAGACTGGGGTCTGCGTTTCTGGCGCACGCCGGAAGTTGGCGGGAGTTTTGGGTGGGCCAGGAGTGCAAGAGCGGACACGACGCAGGACGTAGCTGACGGGGAAGGAGGTACCGCTACCATGTCTTCCCTTGTTTGCCGCTTGGCAGGGGAACACAACGTGCACTGCTCTGTCTGAGGCGGAGTGCGAGAGGCTCTGGCGCTGCAGGCCACAGCGGTTGTATCACCTAACGTATCGTCTGAGCTGGGGCTGTAGCAGTCGAGTCGCACAAAAGTGGTAACCCGGCCATCGTATGTCTGGGCTCTGCCCCCTCGCCCTGACCTGCCATGCCAACACCAATAACGTTAAAGGCTTGAAAATGTCCAGCAGATGGGATTGTTCCTTGCTTTGCACCACAGCCTGAGTCTGTGCGTAGCTGTTGCCTTTGGTTTCAATCGATGCCCCAGACGAGTGACTCCCGTGTTAAATACGAAGGTGGTTGTTCTTTATACGCCGTACTATCAATGCCACCTGAAGACACTCATGTACAGGATAGTGCCTGGAGCGTAACCGTAGCCAGAACCCATGAATAAAACCCTCGGGAAGTGTAACGTTCCCCTGGCTGACTCTGTTCCCTCGCACCCTGTCTGCAGAGCAGAGCCCTGCCTAAAATCAGAGCAGTCACGTGAAATGAGTCAACGTACTGAAATAATGGCACCAGCCCCCCTTGCTAATCCCGAGTCAGGCTGACATTCAGGCCTCACCTTGCCCCGCCACTGTGCTGCGTATTGGGCTTGATCTTGCACTGTTGTGTCATGTCCTGTGGTCGCTTACACCCAGAGCACACGTCTCGGGGTGAGACAGAAATGCAGCTCCTCCCTCCCCCAGCTTGTTTAAAAGCCTTACCTCAATATTCTTTGCTGTACTGGTTTTAGAATTACAAACTCTGTTCTGGGGGCGAGATGTGACTGTGGGAGGCCATCGTATCACCCCGGTGGTGCAGGACTATTTTAAGCATGTATGTTTTTATTACTGATATTTTAACCTCCTGGAGAAAGTACAAGACAGGGAGAAAGAAACCTCAGAAAAGTCCAAGCCCTTAAGAGACTTTGACAGGGCGTTGGAGTATTTAAAGACCCGGGGAGTTTTGTTTCCTCAATGACTGGGTGCCAGGTGCCATAGTGAGGGTTATGCATGTTTATGGGCGGGGGATAGACATTTTGTCTCTGTTGCAATTAAAATACTCGTTTACTTTTAGAAGCTAAAGTGATAGTGGACCATGACTCCTTTGCTGGTTGTGTCACAGTGTCTAACTCACTCTGTACCACGCGTGTTAACTAGTCATTCGTCTTCTCAGAGGGGGAAGTCTCCATCTGTGTCATAGAATCATAGAGTTGGAAGGGAGCTCAAGAGGTATCTAGTCCAACCACCTGCTCAGAGCAGGACTAACCTCAGCTAAATCATCCCAGCCAGGGCTTTGTCAAGCCAGGCCTTAAAAACCTCTAAAGATGGAGATTCCACCACCTCCCTAGGTAACCCATTCCAGTGCTTCACCACCCTCCTAGGGAAAAACTTTTTCCTAATGTCCAACCTAGACCTCCCGCCCTGCAACTTGAGACCGTTGCTCCTTGTTCTGTCATCTGCCACCATTGAGAACAGCCTAGCCCCATCCTCCCTGGAACCCCCTTTCAGGTAGTTAAAGGCTGCTATCAAATCCCCCCTCATTCTTCTCTTCTGCAGACTGAACAAGCCCAGAGGGGGAAGTCTCCATCTGCATCCCCATATCAGCCCCCCATGTTCAAGCAAATGTTCAGATTCCTGCCCCAGGTCTATGCCTGTGGGGGAGGCGGCTGAACATCGAAGTCCCCGCATAGATGGGAGGCTGGGTGGAGAATCTTGCCCCGAGTTTGCCCCCTCTAACATTATCACCTCCATGATCTGCCATAGCTACCCATCAGGGGGGCCTGATCCAATGTCATCTGATGCCAGTGGGAGTCTTGGCAGCAGCAGTGGGAGTGCTAGTGTAGACAGGGCCCAGGTGCGTCATCCCCACGCTGTCTAATGGTGGTGCAATGGTTCAGATGTTGGTAGAAATCTCCCCAGACCCGCAACCCAAACTGCCTTACCTGGAAGCTGCCAGGCAGTGTCTGATCACCAGCCCAGCGCCTCCCACTTGCAAACAGGCAGTTTACGAAGAGTCAGAATACAGCAGTTCGCAAGTGTATACAGTGCCGCTAGGGCCTGTTTTTTCAGTGCTGTCTGCTCTCCACGGCCAGTGACGTCAGTGGGAGCTGAAGGCTTCCAGCCCCTTACAGCACTCAGCCCTCACTGCTGTGCTGAGGTGTGACTGATAGCAGGTATTACTTTAATCTCACCACGGAGACACATTGGTTTGTACAGGAGCTATTTTTATTTACAAAATGAAAATACACACACTGCACTGTACTGTACGTCCGAGACTGTAGCCGCATACACTGCTATGCGACTTTACCTAGAGTGTGACGCAGAGGTCACGTAGGACCCGTCAAAACACCAAGGGTGGTGGCTGGGGTGGGCCATTTAACACTGATTCTTCATCATTGGGTTGTTCCAGATCAAATTCGCTCCATTTACAATTAGCAGCAGATTCCAGCCACTGATGCTGCAGGTTCCATGTGGTACGTGAAACACGAAGTGAAGCGCTCTGCTTCTCTGCTCTTCCTGTGATTGTCACAGCATGTAGCGACAGAAAGGGACTGCCATCCGAACAAGAGGTTTCATATTCCACTTCCTGCCCTGTCACTCTGCCCCTCCGTTCTTTCCTGCTTTAGAAACCAAGGCAGGCATTTTCTGAGCTCGCTGTGGCCATCTTCTCAGGAACGTCTTTCCTGCGTATATTATCTTTGCACAAAATACATCAAACCCATGTTCTCTATTCACTCGGAGGCTCTACATTTTCACACCAGGCCTCCCCTGAATGAGTGTGAAAAAGGTGACTTGACAGAGCCCTTTCAGAAACATGAAAATCTTAATCAGGTCACCTTGCAAGCCTCATCTTCTCCAGCAGGAGAAAAATTAACCCCTGAATCTTTTACTCCTTTAGATTCTTCAGACAGCATCTTTGCGGCCCTCCAGTCCACCCACTGTAAGACGACGATCTCCCTCCTGTGGGGCAGGGATGCATCTCCCAGGGCCCTAATACAGCAAGAGCACCCTCCCCAGGGCCATAATCGTCTTTCTGTGGTCCAGGGAGGGGCCACTGCCACAGACAGAATCCCAGGGGGGGTTCCCACAAGCACCATATGAGCTAACATCCTGTCTCATTCAGTGTAATCAGCACCAACCACGCAGCCTCTGTGGCCAGAATTCAGCTGACCACTCTGCAGAACAGACAAGACATGGTCCCTCACCAGCACTATTAGCTCGGCTGCGTTGTCAGCTGAGTCAGAACCGTCTGAAATGTGTTTCTTTCCCCATCCTCCATGGCCACTGTAGCATGAAGTTAGCATCACTGATCCACCGCACCTGCCACTGGTCAGCAGCGAAGGAAGAAATAGAATCACAGGCTTTACTCCTTTGAAAACGTTCTACTCGCTGGACGTTTGTGTCCCCCCATTTGTTAAGTTTTCAAAGGTTACTGTACAAGGCGGTGCAGTCTTTGTGGTTTGTTAATTCCTGCAATGATCCCATCTGAAATTTACACGTAAACAGCAACAGCGGCTTTTCACACATTCGGTGCAGTTCTGTCGTCGCTCTCCTGGTTCCGATCTGCAGAGTCGAGTGAAGCAGGACCTCGTAGTGAAGCGTCTGTCCGTCCCCATCGATTCCCGTGAATGTCTGTCTGGGGACCTTCGAAATGCCCAGTTGTGAGGAACATGCTGATAAACAGACCTGGACTGTGCGCTGTGTATTTGCTGGTGTGAACGGGAGGTTAATGTGAGCTGGATGGTTAGACTGGAGCTGCGGGTCCAGGCATGTGGCCCTGCACTAGTGATGTGTTTTCAGTGCTCTTGAAGCTTCTCTCACATCAGCCGTGTGTGGATTCCTAGTGGTTATTTTACAGTACGCGTCTGCCTTGCACCTTCCTTGCTCAGCTCCTCTGGGCAGGCGTCTAGTGCTGCTGCTCTTTCACCGCTGGTAAATGTAGATGGTCTCCTCCTTCCGTGCATCCCCGAGTGAAACCGGACTTCCAACCGAGACTGAAATCTGGCTCCCCATGGAGATGGCTCCCACGTTGAGCATGCGCCTGTGTGGATTTACCGCTGCGTGGACTCTCTGGTGCCGCATGAGGTGTGTTTTCTTGCTGAAGCGCTTCCCGCAGAGGTCGCAGGGGAAGGGCCGCTCCCCGGTGTGGATCCGGTAGTGCGTTATCAGGTGCGTTCTCTGGTTGAAGCTCTTGCCGCACTCGGTGCAGGTGTAGGGCCTCTCTCCGGTGTGGATCCTCAAGTGTCTCTTCAGGTCCTGCTTGTGCCTGAATCTCTTCTCGCACTCCGTGCAGGCATAGGGCCGGCTCCCCAGGTGGGTCTTCTGGTGCGTGAGGAGGATGGACTTCTGGCTGAAGGCCTTCCCGCACTGGGCACAGGCGAAGGGCCGCTCTCCGGTGTGGATGCGCTGGTGGGTGTTCAGGTGGGTTTTCTGGCTGAAGCTCTTCCCGCACTCGGTGCAGACAAAGGGCTTCTTTCCCGCGTGGA
Source organism: Emydura macquarii macquarii (assembly GCF_026122565.2). NCBI lineage: Eukaryota > Metazoa > Chordata > Testudines > Chelidae > Emydura > Emydura macquarii. Next base: position 37,311 of record NW_027130669.1, read on the forward strand.
TCTTCTGGTGGGTGATGAGGTTCTTCTTCCAGGTGAAGCTCTTCTCACATTCGGTGCAGGCGTAGATGGTCACGTCCCCCGAGTGGACCAGCTGGTGGGTGAGGAGGTTCTTCTTACAGCTGAAGCCTTTCTCGCACTGGGTGCACCTGAAGGGCCGCTCCCCAGTGTGGATTTGCTGGTGCCTCATCAGGTGGGTTTTCTTGCTGAACCCTTTCCCACATTCGCTGCACAGGAACGGCCTCTCGCCCGTGTGGATCCTGAAGTGGGTGACAAGGTGAGTCTTCTGGCTGAAGCGCTTCCCGCATTCACTGCAGGCGAAGGGTCTCTCTCCGGTGTGGATCCTGTGGTGCCGGATGAGATCCTGCTTGTGGCCGAAGCTCCTCTGGCATACGGCACAGGTGTAGGATCGCCGCTCGAGGTGAGTCTTCTGGTGCACGGTGAGCACGGACTTCTGGCAAAAGCTCCTGTTGCAGTGAGCGCAGCTGTACTGCCTCTTCTCCTCATGGGTCTTTTGGTGCGTGATGAGATATTTCTTCCAGCTGAAGCTCTTCCCACACTTGGCGCAGGTGAACGGCCGCTCCCCCGTGTGGATCCGCTGGTGGGTGATGAGATTCTTCTTCCAGCCGAAGTTTTTCCCACACACGGTGCACGTGAACGGCCGTTCCTCTGTGTGGATCCGCTGGTGCCTGGCGAGGTCTTGCTTGTGGCTGAAGTTCTTCTGGCACACGGAGCAGGGAAACGGCCGTGTCCCCGAGTGAGTCCTCTGGTGCCGCATCAGGTGGGTTTTCTTCCTGAAGTTTTTCCCACACTCGGTGCATGGGAACGGCCTCTCACCCGTGTGGATTCGGAAGTGTGTTATCAGGTGCGTCTTCTGGATGAAGCTTCTCCCGCACTCGGTGCACTGATAGGGCCTCTCTCCCGTGTGGATACGGTAATGGCGTATCAGGTCTTGTTTGTGATTGAAGCCCTTCTTGCATTCAGTGCAGATGTATGGCCTCATTCCCATGTGGGTTGTCTGATGAGTCATGAGAAGGGACATTGGACCAAAGCTGTTGCCACAACCAGTCCAATTAAATGGCGCCTCCAACGGCTGCTTTCCCTGGTGCGGTTCCAGGCCAACCTTATCTGCAAAGTTATCTTCGTATTCCATGCACATGTACGGCATTTCTCTCTTCAGGTGTTCTTGGAGAAGTGCAAAATTCTCCATGTCACCAAAGCTGGATTGTTCTGCCTCTATTGTGCTCCTCAGCGATTTGTGAGGGATCCTGCAGACATTCCCCCAGTCTGAGCTCAGGGCGACCTTCTCTTGGCATGTTTCTGACAATCGGTTTGGTACCTCCATTTTTATAGTGGCATTCTCTTGGGTAGCTCCAATGAGGCTCACCGGCTGCTTTCCTGATTTGCACGGGATCCCCAAGAGGCTGTCCCAATCTGAAGACTCGAGAACAGCGTCTTTGGACTTTTCCGATGAGAGTTTGGGTGATTCTAATTTTACAGCAAGGTTCCCGTTCTCTGCTCCTGCAGGGTTCACCTGCTGCCTTTCTGGTTTGCACTGGATCCTGTAGATGTCTGAAGATTTGGAAAGATCTTCTTCAGACTTTTCTGATGAGGACTCAGCTGGCTCCAATTTTATAATTACGTTCTTATGCTTGGCTCCTGCATGGTACATCTGCTGCCTTTGTGGTGTGCACTGGGTCTTGTAGGAGTTTCTCCAGTCTGAAAACATGGAGAGATTCTCTTCAGATTTCTCTGATAAGGGGTCAGGTGGTTCTGATTTGATGTTAAAGTTCTCATGAAGGTTCTCATTGTCATTCCCAGAGCCATCATCTACAACACAGAGAAGAGAGTTCAGAATATTATTGCAAGGGAGGGTAAAACTCTTCGTATCAACGCTTTCCGATTCCCGATGTGATCCCACGGATGTATGTCCTACAGCAGCCCTGGTAATAGTCACCTTGTGCCACATCCGTTCTAGAGACACAAGGTTTACAAGATTTTGAACTTGTGCAGGAAGTCACCATGCCAACAATATGGTAAGTTTTTCTAGTGCCTTCATGTTAGGATCTCAAAGCATTTACTGGCATTAATTAATCCCCCAGCCCCGTGCTGTGCGATAGGTAGGTAAGCAGTACTGGTATACCTGTTTTATAGAGAGCTCACTGAGGCATGCTGAGATCAAGTGACTTGGCAGAGGTCACACAATAGGTTAGTGACAGAAAGCTGGGAACAGAATCCCGGAGATCCAACTCCCACTGCACATGCTGCTTCCACCCTTTCCATGATGTATTAGAATTGGCTGGTTACAGATAAAGTTGCTCACGTGATTGTCTTTATGATTTTGACACTAGGTGGCATTGATGAAATACAGATTTTCTTTTAAAAATGCTGTCGGGTCACATCCGTTTGTGATGAGTCACAGGGCCACGCTACTGTTTACTTGCGAAGATTAAGATGACTGCCACCTCTTTGTAAAAATGTTCACAAAATTCCAAAATTGTTCAAAAATGTCAGCTGAAAAGGTTGAGTAGGAAAATCCATACCAGGCAGCGTGACATTAATCATGTGCTATTCCTGATTTCTTATTGGCTGTTCTCCCAATCAGGAAGCACACACAATATAATGTGTCTTAATTTGCCTAACCACACAGTGCTATAAGAAGCACTAATAATGAATAACAAATAATCAAAACAAACAGTTTGCAAACAGCCAATAGCCCGAAAATTACAGGCACAGACTGTTCAGAGAATAATAAATCCATTTGAAGAAATGGAGACTGGATTTGAGAGTGACAGATTAACCTAAGAGGTGCTGAATTCGTAGCAAAAAATTCAACAAGCACTAGGGGAACAAAGTATTTGAATGGCATTTGAAAGCCGAGGCCGGGATGTAGAAATCAGTAAAAGAACCAAGATGTGACAGCGAAGAGGTAAAAATCTGCAGCTCGGGACCTGAAGTGTTTATGGAACATCAGGTTCGTTCCTTTTCTGCCCTGTCTGCATCAGCCACGAAAGCTCAAAGCATCGTGTGTAAATGCAGCCCTTCCCCAGAAAGCTGTGAACTCATTTCCGCTGGCTGGGGCGGGCAGGGCCGACACCCGGGCATTTCCGGAGGAGGTCTGATCCCTCACCTGTGAAGCAGCTTCGCAGGGCCCCCTCTTCCGCTGTGTCGCTGCATGCCCTGGGACGGGAAGGCTCCTCCCCTCGCTCGCATTTCATCACAGAATGACCTGCTGAGAGCACGAGGCAGACCCAGTTACTTTCCTTCTGCATCTCCCAGGCTTCAGAGTCTCCTGTGGCCCCTAACATGGTCCCCTCCTCCTGGTGAACGTGCCCTTGGCAAGCTGCAAACTCCCCTCCCAGAGAGGGTCTCGCCTCTGCGAGCCCTGCTTTTTCTGCTCCCTCGCAAGGGTGGGTTTACCTGCTGCTCTGCCCCTCAGGAGCGTCCCCCTGTTTGGGGGCATCTCTCCACATGGCCCGGTCCCCTTCTCCTCCAGGGACTCTCATCTTGGCCAGGGACTTGCTCTAGCTGGGGCCAACCTCCTGGGACGGAGACCCGGCCTAGTTTTATTATTAATTATTATTATCCGCCGGATTTGACACATTACCCGCCGGACTGGACACAGAGACACAGCTGGAGTGGCCATCTCCATAGCACAGCGCTATCCATCGCACCAAACTCTCGATGGCCCACACCCAGCGCCACGGCAACCGCTTGGCAGACAGGGCCCAAAACCGGAGGGAAACCAGGAGTCCGGCCAGGCGCCGTCTGCAGCTGCTGGGTCTCCCCATCCCTCTCCCGCCAGTAAGAGACGTGGGTGAGATGGCGACAACCCCTTCCTGGCCCCACACAGCAACGGGCCTCGATGAGGAGCGCCTCGCTGGGATTGCCCAGGGCCCACTCCCCATCCACGGTCTCATGAGAGGCCAAGGAATGAGTGAGCTACAGACCCTCAGCTCCCCTCGCACCGCTAGGGCCCGGCCTAGGCTGAGAAAAAAGGGGGTGTATCAAAAAGTGCTGGACCCCCCCCCAGGGCCAACCTCAGCCAGCCAAGTCAGCTTGTACAGTGTGAAACTGCGGCTTTGCCAGGCCCCATCTAGTGTGTGAAAGGGGGTCACTGAACAGTGGGGAAAAGCTGCCTTTCCCCTAGTCTAAACTGGCGCGTGGAGGTAGGGGGTGGTGCGTGTGAGGGTCTGGCAGTGCCGCAGTCCGGGCTGCTCCTGCTCGGAGGAGAAACAGAGGCTTTCAGTCTCCTGAATGGTCCACCTCATGGTAAAGAGTCATTTCCCGGTCGCATGCCACGTCCGCTCCCGCCCCGGCTGCCCCAGTCAGGACCCGGGTACGTCGGATTTCCTACTTCCGTATTCCAATGACCGCTGTTCTGAAAGAGCAGCGTGTGTGTGCGAAACGGGGCACAAAGTCACTCCGGATGTCCGTGATTGTGACACCGCTGGGGTCAGTGGAGTGGTGGCTGCACACACCAGGTCTGAATTTAAGCAGTGTGTGGGTAAGGGCTTTATCTTGCACACGCTTCCCATAGGGAGCAGTGTTTACTGCCCGGCGTCATTCCACTGCTTGCAAGGCGGTACGCACGACTCCTGGTACGAACTGTCTGGAAGATCAGAGCCCTAGATTTTAAATGTGTAAAAATAACATGCAGGAAACCCCCAGAATCAGGCTATCGGTAAAAAAAAGAGACAAAGCGATGGTTGATTTTTACCCATTGAGATCAGAAGCTCATAATTCTCCCTCATGACGTCCCGGTAAAGCTCTCTCTGCCATTCTTCCAAAATCGCCCACTCCTCCGGTGAGAAATAGACACTGACATCCTCGAACGTTACCAGCCTCTGAAACACAAACAGGGAGCTGCTGAGCGCCCTCCTGGAACAGGGAGCTGTGAGGGGTTGTAAGGGGGTTGGGAGAGTGCTCGGTTCTGGATCCCGTCAGGCCGACTGGTTGTGCTGTGCTTCCCTTCCTGAAAACTGCAATTTGCAACAGACCTTCAAGGCATACTCCTTGTCTTGTGGGTGCAAATACCGCGCAGACTATCTCCATGGTGTTGCCTCGCAGAGGAATGGTTTGTCTGCAGGAACACTTTGAGTTTCCCCAAAGAACCCGCGCACCCTGTGCAGAGCAGTAACACATTCAGGTGACTATAACCACAGGTTATTTTTCTAATTCTCCTCCCACATACAACAGCTGTTAATGTGACAGACCCTCTGATCCAAACCTCTTTGAAAGCACAGGGGCTGGATATGAATTCCCAGCTGTAAAGCTGGGCCACTCGTTCTGAGTCTAGGTTGGATTCTAGACCTGGCAGAGTCCATATGTTCCTGCTCTGGCTCAGACGCAGCTGAAATCTGGTCTCATGCGATTTTGGCCTCCTATGGAAGAAGCCCTGTGAGAGCAGCTGCTCTCGTGAGATCCCTGCCATTTGGGGATGAAATCTCACAAGAACAGCGAGGGGGAGCTCAGTGCCTTTGAATATTAGGGTGATCAGACGTCCTGATTTTATAGGGACAGTCCTGAAATTCAGGGCTTTTTCTTGTATGGGTTCTTGTTACCTCCCATCCCCATCCCGATTTTTCACACTTGCTCTCTGGTCACCCTGTTGAATGTAAACCCCCTAGTCCTGGTTCAGCCTCTAACCCACACCCCAGTCTAAGACTAATCTAGATGGTTCCCTGCCATAACCCATCTCTAAAATGAGGTTCTTCAGACCCAGTGCACGTCTAACACATCTCAGGCCACGTTTTCAAATGGAACACGCAGCCGATGGCAGCTGTAAAACATCCCATGCGCTGCAGAGCAATGCGGCGCTCACAACCCATCCCAGCTTTACTGTGTACGGCAGACAGGTGCAGCTCTGGTGTGCATGCTTCCTGCGCGTAGCAAGGCAGCGTTTTTCTAAAAGATCTGCTCTAGGACTCATTTTGGGGTGCTCTCTGGCTTGTGTTACACGAGAGGGCAGATGAGATGCTCACCCGGTTCCTGTGACTCTGGGCTGTTTAGATTTGTGCCTCTATCACTGAACCCCAGCCGAGAAAGGCATTTCACCTTTTCATTACAAACTGCTCCAGTAGCCAAGTCCTCACCAAGGTACTGAGAAAACTGCAGGCTGCAGCTTAACTGATGGACACAGCCTGACATCAGGACACAGACACATTCTGATCTCCGTGTCAATCCGAAGCCACTTCATTCAGTGGAGTTGCTCTGGATTTACTCCAGCGTCACTGAGATTGCAGCTTGCTTCAGGAAAGACCCTTCAGTGTATTTAGCTGCAAACACAACATTCATTGTGCATGTCCTACCTGAGCAGGGACCTCCTCGGCCATTCCCCTCTGGCGCTGGAATGAAGCCGGTGTGGCTGGGCTTTCCTGGCTGGAACTCAGCAGATAAGGAGGACTCCAACGCTCATCTTCTTTTAACAATCAGTAATGTTTAGAGATCCCTATTCCCCCTTCTAGCCACCTGGTTTCTTTCAATGGCTGCCAGCACAGAGGGGCTCTGATCTGACTGCCGCACAAGTTACCCAGAGAGGCGGTGCAATATTAGCTAGGAGCAAAGGGGGAAATCTGCAGGCAGGACTACAAGATTTTTTTCAAAAGCAAACCCTGACCAGCTCAGGGCGCTGCGGAACCAGGCGGTCACGCACCGAGATCACATGTGTGCGGTGTTAGACCCAGAGCCCCTTCTATTGTAAGGGTTTCACTCCAGCACAGCTGCGGTGCATTCCTGGGAGCGGTAGTCCTTCCCCGGAAGGTGCTACAGCTGCATGTGATGATTGTACGGGTGGTTTTCAACCCTAGCAGCGAGGGAGAACTACACTTCCCATCACCCCGCAGAGCCGTCATCCTAAACCCTTTGTTTTCTGCACGGCTGCGGTGGCAAACCGTTTGCACTGCCCACAGAGCCCCTCTGCTCTGCATTGCAAATCATTTTCTTTCTGATTAGGAATAAGTGACCAGGGACTCGAGGTCTGATCCTGCAGCCCTCAGCGGAGCTGCTTGCATGAGTCAAATCCTCAGATATCTGGGGTCTGGGGACCGGCCCGGCACTGCGTTTGAGCCAGGTTTTCAGGGCAAGTCTCCTATGTTTGTGGGCCCCCTTTATTTGTGGGTACGTGTCGTAGTGTCTAGATAGTGACGTACTGCCCCCAAATGTAAGTGACCAGAGTAAGTGTGGTGCAAATATTCTGGCACAATTTATTGCAGGTGCAAACCCGCTTGGGGAAAAAGGCTTGGTACAGACTTCTTTAACAATCAAGTGCGTTGTTTTCGCCTAGATCCTATGGCAAGGGGCGTGTTATCAATGCATGGATACAAGAAAAGGATTAGATCTTACAAACTGCAGGATGATTCGCCACAGTTTAAACCCGTGGATTCTCTGTTACTGGTCATTTGTAGATCACGGGAGGGTGTTCTTCTAGGAGCTCTGCTTTAGGAGTGATTTTTGAGGCAGTTCTCTGGCTTGCGGTACACCGGGGGTCAGACTTGATGATCACACTGGTCCCTTCCGGCCTTGGAGTCTAGGCACACAACATTCAAGCTGCCCTCTGACCTTACCTGGACATTTCACCCTCTCCCCGCCCCTTTGTCAGCAGGTAGAGCTTTGTAGGCACCCCAGCGGAGGTGAGTTTTAGGAAGGGATTTACAAGCGGGCAGGGTGATAGCTGGGTGGATTTTGTTGGGGAGCTTTTACCAGGTGGCATTGAAGAAAGCCCAGACGTGTCTGCGGGTTGAAGCTGAGTGGTGGGCAGCGAAGGCTGGGTAAGTGGGCCATGCAAAGGTGGAGTAAAATACTAGGTCAGATAGGGTGAGGCTAAGTCACAAAGTGCCTTAAAGAAAAAGAAAAGCCGCTTGTGTTGGCTGCCGTGGAGAAGGGGGAGCCGGTGGAGGGCTAGAAACGGGATAAAGTCAGGATGAGCTGATAAAGCAGGAAGGTGTTAGCAGCAGGATTCAGAATGGCAGATAAGGACTGTGAGTTTCCCTAGCCCAGCGGATCCCAAATTTTCAAGTGTCCAGACCCCTTTTCAACCGCCAAACCTTTCACGGACTGCCACCTGCTGCTAGTGTTATTTGAAATGGTACGTTTCCGTGGTGAGGATGGTGTTATTTTTTCTTTTTGCAGACCCCCTCTAGTAGCCTCGTGGACCACCAGGGATCCGTGGACCACAGGTTGGGAACCGCTGGTCTAGCCCTTAACTGAAGGGATGGGGGCCAGGTCTGAGTTTTTAACAAACTTTCTTCTGCGTGCGTCTCGGGCATCTGAGTTACGTGTGTCAACGAAAGCAAACAAAGCCCAAAGCATTTTAAATAGGCTGAAAAACAATGACCTCCCCGCTCAATTAATCAAAGGTCACTTCCATGGTCTCTTTAGTTGCCATAAATCTAGTTCTGTCTGTTTGTCTGTCTGTCTTTATGCCATACTCATCATGATAGTATATGAGAAATTCCAGCCATTCCGTGTTTTCTAGTCGTCCATGGAGTCTTCCAGGACAAAACAGATTAAATGAGACCTACATTTCTAAGGTAAAGAGCAAGTGGGGGGACGGGAGAGAAACAGCTCTTATTTTTAAATACATCTTAGAGAACTTTTTTTGTTAAAAAGGCACCAGCCCCCTTTGACCGCTTCACCAGTCACTGTCTGGATTCCCCTGCATGAGAGAGTCAGATTTGCAGGGACTGAGCCCGGACATGGGGATAATCTTGAAGGATCCCTTAAAGATGAGGGGACAGGGGGCAGGAGCATGTGATCCAGTGTTGTCCTGGCCAGGTGGGTCCCAGGATATTGGACAGACAAAGCGGGGCAGGGAATATCTTTTATCTGAGCAACTTCTCTTGGTGACAGAGACCAACTCCCGAGTGTACACAGAGCTCTCCTCCAGGGCCGCTGCCGCCCGTGGCTCAGGCAGTTTATGCGGCCAGTCTCAGCTGCTGAGATCTGTTCGCCATCCCTCCCAGCCCCGGCAGAAACAGGAAACTGCCGCAATCCCACGCGATCGCGATTCCTCCCAGGAAGTGCTGCAGCCGGCGGCGGGCCGGGCCGCTCCCAGGGCTGCGTTGCAATTGTGTGTGTGCCCGGCTGCTCCTCGCCCACACACCGCGGAGCGCTGGGCTCGCCGGGGAGGGACTCGGAGACAGCAGCACCTGCAAGGACCAGCCGGTTTTTTCCAGCCCCCCCCCCCGGCCTGCGCGCTGCAGCTGCAAATCCGCATCGGATCCGCTCCCCACAGCTCGGGGCTGCAGGCCGCCTCTCCCCCCCCCCCGGCCAGCCGGCCCGGCCCCCGCCGCCGGTCACTCCCCGTGGCCGCGGAGAGCCGCTCCGAGCCGGCAGCCGTTAGCAGAGGGCAGCCGGTGGAAAGGCAGCCGGGAAACCCGCACCGGCGCCGCATTTCGGCCAGGCCAGGCGGACCCGGCGCCGGTCGGAGCCCGCAGCGAACATCCCCGTTTGCACGGAGCCGGGGCTGCACAGACGCGCGAAGCCCCGTCTCCAGGAGACCGCCCGGCGGGGTTTGTTGCACAAACATTCATCGGCTCGGCGCTGGTCCGCAGAGGACGCGGTACCGGGCTGCCTGCCTCGGGCGGAGATGTGAGCGGGGATCGGGACCGGGTAAGGAGCCGCTCGCTTTGCTGTTTGCGGACCCGAGCAGATGGAGGCCGGGCGGGGCAGAGCCACTAAAGTGAGGGGCGGGGGTTCGCTCTTGGGGGCGCTGCGGAAAGACCAGGGCGTGGGAAAGCCCGGGGTGCGGGGCTGGCTGTGCTGGAGGTGACGGTGCAGGGGTGTGGAGGTGTTGGTGTGTTCGTGGTAGTGCATGCACACGCGTGTGTGCAGCTGTGAGTGCATGCACACGCCTCTTCCGAAAGCAGATCGCAGGCAGCGAGGGCACAAGCTGCTGAGCCGTGGGGCAGTGGGATGGAAGCAGTGCTGCTGCCCCAGCTTGCATTGAGTGCAAACTCTGCCACTGCCTGGCTGTGTGACCTTGGGCACCTCACTTCATCCTTGTCCCACTGTAAAATGAGGTTAATGTGCCTTGTCTACCTCCCGGGGACATTGTGAGGCTCAGCGAATCCATGTTTGCTCCTCGCTTTGAGGAGCTGCAAGGCTGGCTGTCTAAACGCTGAGCAAAATGCACAGGGCCCAATTGTTAGTATTTTATGATCCAAATAGTCACGCTCACCTGATCCATTGCATTCTGGGACTCTGGCCCATTGCATTCTGGGACGTGTAGTCTCGGTGTCGGCTACACTATGAAGGTTGAGGTTGTCTGATATCAGTTTCACTTTGAGGAAAGCACATGCATCACTGGGGCTCCTGGGGCTCCATGCAACCTGCTACTGGGGAAATTTGGGGCACCCCAGTTCAGCTGCTTTAGGTGTACCAGCAGCATAGCTCCTCGCACAGGAACAACTTCCTTCTTGTCGCTACGTATTCAAAGGATGAGGAGTCCCGGCCTTCAGCCAGAGCACCCTGTGCTGTGAGTCAGGCTACAACAGGCGGAGACCTTCAAGGAACACACGGCCGTGGAAGGAACGGGGTGTGTGATTTAATAAGTGGCTCTCTGTTCAGTACTGAATAAATACCATGGTGTAGTGCCAGGATCCCTGCTTCTATAGGTCCCATCCTCCGGGTGAGGTATTGAACACAGCATGGCCCTGATCACTGAGATAGTCATTACAAATCTCCTGGCACTCTTGGTAAGACTTAACGTCCTGTTTAACTTTGAACTGGATTGATGGCACTGTCTTTATTTCAGTTCCCCCTCCAGTTGAAATTGGGTTCAGGGTTCTTCATTTTGAGTCCTCAGCTGTTGTGTAGCGTTGCTGTGTGGTGTTTTAGAGCTCTAGTGTTCCACCCTAGAGGAGGCTGCATTTCCCTTTAATCTCTGTATCAGTTTATATTCGTAACATGCACTGGGGATATTTCGAGTGAGGGTGACAAGTCAGTGGAATGGGGGTATTAATAATAATAATAATAACAATAACACCCAGATGTCTTCAGGCAGAGCTAATGACTGTTGGTGCTGACATGACGGTGAGGGGTCTGTTTAGTCACTGTCACACAGTGTGCCAACGGCTCTTTTCCACCAGTCCATGGGTTAATACCTGCAGTGTATTTGTTTACCCAGGAGATGACGGTCCCATGAATGCAGATCAGCAAGAGGATCTCATGACTCACCTGACCACCCCCACTGGAGAAAGGCCATTCCCGTTCCCTGCTTGCGATGAAAGCTTTAGCGATGAGAAAAACCTCGTAATCCACAGCCAGGCGGAGGAGAGAGAGTACAAATGCATTCTGTGCGGGAAATGCTTCAACCAGCAGCCCAGCCTGACCCGGCACCAGAAAAACCACACGGGGGAGAGGTCCTATATCTGCCCTGAGTGCGGGAAGAGCTTCAGCCTCAAGCACAACCTCATCATCCACCAGCGCACCCACACGGGCGAGAGGCCCTACAAGTGCAGCGTGTGTGAGAAGAGCTTCAGTCTGAAGCAGAACCTCGTCACCCACCAGCGCATCCACACCGGGGAGCGGCCCTTCGCCTGCCCCGAGTGCGGGAAGAGCTTCCGAGAGCAGCGATTCCTCCTCAACCACCAGCGGACCCACACGGAGGAGCGGCCCTACGAATGCGGTGACTGCGGCAAGTCCTTCAAGGAGAAGCAGACGCTTGCCAACCACCAGAGGACCCATAGCGGGGACAGGCCCTACCAGTGCCCCGAGTGCGGGAAGAGCTTCAGCCAGCGCGCGTTCCTGGTGACGCACGAGAAGACCCACCAAGGGGGGAGCCCGTTCACCTGTGGCGAGTGCGGGAAGAGCTTCAGTTGCAAGAGCGGCCTGGTCACGCACCAGAGGATCCACACCGGGGAGCGGCCCTTCAAGTGCCCCGAGTGCGGGAAGAGTTTCAGCCAGAAAGGCTCTCTGAAAATCCACCAGAGAATCCACACCGGGGAGACCCCCTTCAAGTGCCCTGAGTGCGGGAAAACCTTCACGCAGAAGATAAATCTTACTACCCACCAGAGAACCCACCTGGGAGAGAAAGCCCTGACATGAGCCTGACAGCGCCCTGAAAGCTTTACAGAGAGGGCAGCTCTGGACGACACAGGGGACCTCCTGGAGGAGCGCATAACCGCGCTGGACGTGAGAGACCGAATGGCAGAGACCGCCCGTGCGAACGTCCTGAGTCTCCACAGCGCCTCCTTTCCTTACAAAGCCCTGGTTCCCCGCAGGGACAACCATCGTCTTCGTGCACTGACTCTGGGGCTCCCTTTGCAGCTGCTGTTCCCATTGTGCCGTCAGGTTTGTGCTCTTCTGTGCCCAGACGCCCCAGGAAGACTCCAAGTCCTAATCCCCTGGCTCCAGGGTGCCGGCCTCGCCCGCCAGCGAGGCAGTCTCCACCCACGTCCCTCTCCCAGATCCCTTGTTCCCTGAGGCTTGGGAGCCGATGAAGTAAATGAGGGGAGAAACACTCGACGAAGTTCTTGAGCACTGATGTAGGGACCGGTCCTCTGAGGCTCTGAGTGCCGTCAGCATCCTCCGGCCTCCTTTGGAGACACTTGGCATCTTGCAGGACCAGGCCTGCTTCTCAGAGATGCTGAGCCCCCCCTGCTCCCGTTGGCTCCAGTGGGGACCGTCAGTGGCCAGCGCCCCTGGAAATTAGGTTTGTTTCTAGAGAAGCGCCCTCTTCACTTTCTCTCAGGCTTGGAGCATCGCAGCCTGTAAGGCCTTAAAGCCAATAGTTCTGGCCTGGCCAGAATTCAGCCCCGGGATCTCTGCAGCCAATCACGTTCTGCAGCGCGGTCCGCAAGTGCCCTTATCTTCGACATGGGCTTGTCGCTAACAGACCGCAGGGCTCAGGGGGACCTGGCTGCTCAGAAGGACTTGACGCCATGCATGCTGGGATCGGTGTTCCCCACAAGCCCTTCCTCCATCTAAGGGTTAGGGCGGCTGCTCTCCCTTTTTGCCCATTAGATATGGCCCTTGGTGAGCTGGTAAAGTGCCCTCAGCTGGGGAGGGCTGGGCGCTTCTGCTGTAGCTGCTCTTGGGATAGTGGAAGCACGGCTCAACCAGCAGGTCTGAGCTATTCGGGCGGGCGGCTGCCTGGGAACGGTGAAAAGAGAAGAGGAGGCGTGCGCCCCTCGAAGGGGGTGTGGCTGCACTCTCCCAGCTCTTGGCTGAACCGACAGCCCCTTGTGACCATTGCAGAGCTGGGTAACTTACAGCAGTCGTCTGTCATGTTGGTCCAGCTTACCCCCTCCCCACGCTCGCTCTGGGCTGTTTGTTCACGGGGCTGGCCCATAAAGCACTATATATATATATATATATATACACATGCTCAGTGTCATTGGCATTATTCTTGTAGTTAGAAATTGTCCACCAGCGCATGAACTAATCTCTGAATGTGTTCATTTATCCAGGCAGCGAGAACGCTGGGTATGAAAAGAAGCCGGGTCTCGTGAGTCATGTGTAACGTTAACACATTTGATGTGGGGAAACACTTCAGCCAGCAGCCCCCGCTCCTAGAAAGCACACAGGAGAGAAGGTGGCTCCCTGAAACAGAATCTCATCCCACATCCTGAAATCCAGCGCAGAGAAACTGCATTATCGGCATAATTAATAGAAAGCTTCAGAGACCAGAGATTTCTTCTAAATCGTCAGGGACCCTGCTGGGAGGGGAAACTGAGGAAATATAGTCATTGCTGCCAAACCTTCAGGGAGAAGCAGGCTCACAAATCCCCAGGGAACCCGCCCTGGGGAGAGACTGTCCCAATGAACTGAATGTGGGAGAGGGTTGGTCTGAGGACGGTCCTGATGATGCATGAGAAAATCAACACAGGAGGGGTCCCATTTACCTGCTCTGAGCATGGGACAAGCCTCAGCTGTGAGAGCGACCTCATTATACTCCAGAGAATCCACACCAGAGAGAGACCATTTAAACATTCCAGGGGAGGGAAAACTTCACGTGCAAGATAAATCTTACAACTCCCCAGTATCTGCACCAATCAGATCGCCTGACTAGAAGTGGAGACCTAAGTAGCTGCAAAGATAAGCTAAGAAAAATGCTCTCCTCTGTGGGAATCACTGGGCATAGTTCTGTGACTCGGCCTGTGCATGAGGTCCGAGTAGATGAGCAGAGTGGTTTCTTCTGGCTTTAAATTCTGTGGATCTGTAATTCTGAATATATGCCTGAGACCTCCTGAAGGTGGGAAAACGTTATGTTAAAACACAGGACAATTGGTACAGGAGAGACATCAGACAAATGTCCTGTATGTTAGAAAAATCTTCCTTGCCTCCCTTTGCAGTACGGGACGCTCAAAAATCTCCAAGTGGTGCACTGATCAAAGAGTGTTTACTCTCTGGCTGCTGTTACAGGCCAGTTCAAGGAGGGCTGCTATGCCAGTGGCATGTGATTTTATCCCTGTTTTTTCCCCGGTGAGGTATTTCCCACCTCCTGGTCTAGTGTGCTGGTCCCTTTTGGTGCTTTGTGTTTCTGTTTCTGTTTCTGTTCTATGCCTGAAGATTCTGGGCCGAAGGGGAAGGTTTCATTAATGTTCTCAAAGGAGGCAAGTTGTGGCAGCGTGTGAGGAGGGCCAGGACTCATTCTGTGTCCCCTGGGAAAGGCAGCGGTTGGAAAAGGTCATCAGCACAGTCGGCATAAAACTCAAGAGATGTAACACACGCACAGTTCCGACCTGTGTCGCTCACAGCAGTTCAGGTGCTTCAGACAGAAATGGTTTGGGAAAGTGAATTTTCCTTTCATAGTTTTCTGCCGTTCGCTCAATGTTACGCGTCACTCCGCCTGGACAGTGAAACCAGAGGGGTCAGTTTCAGTTTCTGTTTATAGCCAGTTTCACTTTCTGGGTCTCAATCTTGTTACTGGATTCCCAGTGCCGGGGGGGAATAGCAAACGTCTGGAAGGAGGGAGTTCATTTCAGCCGAGCTGTATGGAGGTAAAATTAACCCAGCTGATGCATCCAGAAATTAACGTATCAGAGACCAGACTTTAGGGTCCAGTCCAACTCCTATGGAAATAAATAGTCAAGCTCTCATTGACTTCAGCTGGATCCTGCAAGATGCCGAATACTCTGGACTGGAGCCAGCAAAGCACAGAGCTGTAGCGTGTGCACTGACTACTCACCTGCTTGAAGTTAAGCAAGGGCTTAAGTGCTTTGCTGGATCAGGGCCAGAGTGCTGAGCACCTGGCAGGATTGAGGCCTTAGTGACTAAAGAGCAAGTATTGTAACCCCGTAGCCTACCGGCTGATAGGGTGCCCATGCTGGCTGAGAGAGCGTGCGGGTCTCAGTGTCATAGATTCATGCAAATGCTCCTATCGATAGGAGGTTGTTGAGAGTCTCACCTTCCCACCACCTTTTATTTAAAAACAAAAAATCTAAATTCTGTCTGTAATCCTGGGGGATTGGCTGGGTCAGTTCGTCTTTGGGAATGTGCTGGTGCTGCTTCACCAAGACCTTTCTATGGCTGGACAGTCCCGGATTCCTGATTAGGGGGCAGGTGATGGCTTATGTTTCTGTAGAGGAGCCTGGGTCTGTAACTGTCTGCGTGAACGCTCGCAGCGATCCCTGCCTGTGCAGGAGTGGAGAGATGGGGTGATTAAAGGGTGTGAAAAGGTGAAGAAATATGACAGGAGAGTGGAGGGGAGGGGCATGCCTGGAGAGGGGTAGTCCTGGGGGAGCAGCCGTTAAGCTGGGAGTGGAAATGAGGGGGTGTATCTATGGTACTGTAGCGGGAATGCTAGAGATCAATAAAGGAAGGGGTGTTTTGAAATGCTTCTGCATTGTGTGATCAGTGCTTTATTTGAAAACCTCTCCTGATCACGGCTCACACGTGATCATCCAACAGCAGCCCCCAGCTGGGTGCAATGAATGCGGCAGGGATTGCCCGGGAACTTCAGCACTTAAACCGCTGGCTTCCACCAGTTCAGCTAAAGTCGAAACCAAACTAAACTCCCTCGTGGTCGCTGGGGCCAGGCCGATACAATCCCATGCACTTAGCCAGTGGAAACTGCTCTGGACCTCAGAAACGGCGTCCCATCGGCACGTGAGCGGGGGATGCTGGTTGGGAGGAATGCCACCTTCACATCATCCCCATGGAAGCTCCCCCACCAGAGCTCTGTGTGTGCAGGTCACACGGGTTTCCCATCCAGGGGCGTGCTGGCCACCTCCTGGTCCAGCCACTGCAAGGTTCACTGAAACAGCACCTCTCGCCAAGATGTGTGAGACCCAGAACAGAGCCGGGCGGAGCAGGGAACAGTTTGCTCTTGCCGCCACCTCAGCTTTCTCTGTTACAGCAGTTCCCTTGCGCTGCTCTGTAATGATCTCACACCCGTGTTCTTGTGGCTTGTCCCTGCATGTTCAAAGGGCCCTGGCCGGCCCTGCCAGGAGGTGAATGGGATTTATTGAGATGAAAGGAAAAGATTCACACAGGAAACTGGGGTTTCTTTGGAGGTCACTTGTATTCTGTGTGGGCCTTTAAGAAGGAGATCAGAGACCTCCCTGGTCACATATGTGCCAAAGAATAATCATAGAATCATAGAATCATAGAATATTAGAGTTGGCAGGGACCTCAGGAGGTCATCTAGTCCAACCCCCTGCTCAAAGCAGGACTAACCTCTGCTATATCATCCCAACCAGGGCTTTGTCAAGCCGCAGCTTAAAAACCTCTAAGGATGGAGATTCCACCACCTCCCTAGGTAACCCATTCCAGTACTTCACCACCCTCCTAGTAAAAAACTTTTTCCTAATGTCCAACCTAGACCTCCCTCCCTGCAACTTGAGACCGTTGCTCCTTGTTCTGTCATCTGCCACCACCGAGAACAGCCTAGCCCCATCCTCCCTAGAACCCCCTTTCAGGTAGTTAAAGGCCGCTATCAAATCCCCCCTCACTCTTCTCTTTTGCAGACTAAACAAGCCCAGTTCCCTCAGCCTCTCCTCATAAGTCCTGTGCTCCAGCCCCCTAATCATTTTTGTTGCCCTCCGCTGGACTCTCTCCAACTTGTCCACATCCTTTTTGTATTGGGGGGCCCAAAACTGGACACAATATTCTAAATGCGGCCTCACCAATGCCGAATAGAGGGGAATAATCACTTCCCGTGACCTGCTAGCAATGCCCCTCCTAATGCAGCCCAATATGCCATTGGCCTTCTTGCCAACCAGGGCACACTGCTGACTCATATCCAGCTTTTTATCCACCGTTACCCCCAGGTCCTTTTCTGCAGAACTGCTACCCAGCTCGTCGGTCCCCAGTCTATAGCTCAGTGGGTTTCCCAAGCAGTACAGTCAGTGTGAGCCAGGTGAATGTGTGCTTCTCCCGAACACCCGCTGAACCGACAGCACTGTTAATGCCTTGAGAACCACAGTCTCAATACCTCATTTCAGGCATGGTGGGCTGTGAATGTGTCACCTAATCTCGCCCATCGGAGCTGTTCTTCCCCAGAATCCCATGGGACGCAAGATGAAGGGCTCTGCCGTAGCTAAGGAGAGCAGCGCCTCCACTGTGCCCCAGCTCCTTGCAGAGACCTGGTTTGATCCCTACAAGCCCCGTGGCGCCCGCTGGGGTCTGGGAGCTGAGTCTCTGGCCAGTGTTTTTCTGCGCACTGAGCCGCAGGGCCTGGTGCTAGGCAGCACCATCTGTTTTATCTGGCCCCAGAGCATGAACCTGTGAAGTGTTTGTTTCCTTCCCAGCGATGGGAGGAAGATGTTTGTAACCTCCCTGAATGGCCAGTCAGTGTGTCTATGTCAGTGTGCCTATGGCCTGACGGGTCTGAAAGCCTGAGTGAGAGAGGACAATTCTCATCTCCAGGAGAAGACCCTGGGCGTCTTGGTTGATCACAGGGTGACTATGAGACGCCAATGTGATGTGACCATGAGAAAAGCTAATGTGGTCCTAGGATGCATCAGACGAGGTATTTGCAGTAGAGATAGGGAGGTGTTAGCACTGTTATACAAGGCGTTGGCCAGACCTCATCTGGAATAGTGTGTGCAGTTCTGGTCCCCCATGTTTAAGAAAGATGAACTCGAACTGGAATAGGTGCAGAGAAGGGCTACTAGGATGATCTGAGGAATGGAAAACCTGCCTTATGAGAGGAGACTTGTTTAGCCTAACCAAAAGAAGGCTGAGGGGAGGTATGATTGCTCTGTATAAATACATCAGAGGGATAAATACCAGAGAGAGGGAGGAATTATTTAAGTTCAGCACCAATGTGGACACAAGAACTAATGGATATAAACTGGCCATCAGGACGTTTAGACTTGAAATGAGATGCAGGTTTCTAACCATCAGGGGAGTGAAGTTCTGGAACAGCCTTCCAAGGTGAGCCATGGGGGCAAAAAACATCGCTGGCTTCAAGACTGAGCTTGATAAGTTCATGGAGAGGATGGTATGACGGGACAGCTTAATTTGGCAATTGACTGATCTTTGACTGCTGGGGGTAGATATGCCAATGGCCTGTGATGGGGTGTTAGAGGGGTGGGTTCTGCGTTACTACAGAGAATTCTTTCTGGGTGTCTGGCTGGTGAGTCTTGCCCCCATGCTCAGGGTTTAGCTGATCGCCATATTTGGGGTCGGGAAGGAATTTTCCCCCAGGGTGGATTGGCAGAGGCCCTGGGGGGTTTTCGCCTTCCTGCGTAGCATGGGGCACGGCTCACTTGCTGGTGGATTCTCTGTATCCTGAAGTCTTTAAACCATGATTTGAAGACTTCAATAACTCAGTCATAGGTTCGGGGTCTATTACAGGAGTGGGGGGTGAGGTTCTGAGGCCTGCGTTGTGCAGGAGGCCAGACTAGATGATCATATTGGTCCCTTCTGACCTTAAAGTCTACGAGTCATCTCACCTAGTCACATGAATCTAGCGTGTGGTCCTCAGAGCCCATCCTGCAGCTCGTCCCTTTTGCTCTCTCCCATGTACCCTCAGAAGGCCCCACTCTCCGGCTGGGAGGGCTAGACCGAGTTGCCTTTGGAACAATACTGCACGTTCAGTCACTCGGAGACGGTCAGGAGGCAAGGAGTGCGCTCCCAAAGCAGGCACGTCTGCTGCCGCAACATACCCCCAGCCTCTGCTGGCCCGGCGGTAAGGGACTAATCCAAGATCCCCAGCACCTTGCATCCATGTGGCTGCTAGAATAAGAAACTACATTAAACAAACCAAAAAACCACAAACAAAAACAAGAATTTTCTTCTAACCACTTAACTAGCTAGAAAGAAATTCTCCATCGTCGGCTCACACGTAAGGAGAACTGTGCAATATCCGGGCTAGCGGGTGTGTGTGTGTGTCTCGTGTGTGTGTCTGGAGCCAGAGACAGGCTGAAAGCCGCACAGCTATTGTTTTCTCAGGGTCACGGCCTTCTTGAGAGGCAGCAGAGGCCTGTGTTTTTGGATCTGAGGAGTCCCACTGCTGCCTGAGTGCAGCTGAGCCGGTGGCAGGGGTCTCACAAGTGGCCATGGAACATTACACGGTGTCAGAGAATTTCCCAGCCCATTGAAAAATTGTCACATGAAACAGTCTGTGCGAGAGGTGGATTCACAGCCTCCAAAGGGAAGAAAGATTGCCTGTCTGCAAGGTCCAGTAGGAAATGCTCTGATAACTTTTTTAAAATGTTTCTTTCTCATTAGATTTTTGAAAACCAGGGCTGCTAACAACTGCACACAGGAGCTTTTTGCTTTTTGCTGGGACATCACATGTCTAATTTGCTGTCCACTAGCAGCCCCAGGTCCCTTTCAGCCATTACTGCTCTCCAGGGGTCTCCTTCCCCCTGTGTATGTGAGATTCTGGTTACTTTCCTTGACATGCACTAACTGCTTTTTTCCAAGGTGATCTTAATTTAATTATTTCCTGCCCTGGCCTCTAATCCCACTAGGACCCTGGGGATTATTTCCAAGTCTTGACTGATGTTTGCAGCTCCTTCCAATTTAGCATCCTCTGCAGATTTCATTTGTGTGCTGGTCACCTCCTCTTTCAGATCGTTAGCTGAGATGTTAACTAAAACAGGACCTCTCACCAGTTCCTGTAAAGCCTGCAAGACACCTCCCTAGATCAGGGCAGCTGACTATTTTTGATTACTCTCTGTGCACATACCCCACGGATGGGAACCAGAAGAACATACATAGGTTAGACTGATGAGTCTGCTAGCCAGTTTTCAATCCAAACCAATACGAATAAACGTCTCAAAGAAAATGTTGAGTCTCAGAATCAAATGTTTGACTAAAACCCAAATATATTTCACATTTATGATTTATTGCATTCACTTCACCCACATCTAATCTTTTCTACATCTGCCTTGCAGACCAGGCACCTCAGGTTGGGGCTATCTATAGACAGCAGATTTATGTCTTGTGCAGTACCAAACACATTCTCAGAGCTTAACATATCCATCATCGTAATAAACCCATGCTCATTATTGCTCATGGTTCTGTTCCCTGTAGCTGATTAATAAATTTTTTTCCCCTTAATACACGTTTTATTGTTTTTAGTAGAGCGATGAGCTACTGACCTTAACTGCCAGGCTCACTCTCCTCACCACATTTGAAAATCAGTCCCACATCTAAAGAGAATTCTGTGTTACATTTCACTACAAAACAACAGGCTGGGTAGCTTCCATCTGAACACAATTCAATGGTAAGGAACAGACATCAGCAACTCTTCGTGCTGATTGTAATGTTTGTGTGTTAAGGACCAGATAGTAGACAGGAACTCTAAACTGGAAAATCTGTGAGGCAAAGCCCTTCCTTTATACCTGTCTGTAAAGTGCTCAGCACCTGCTGGCGTTATGCAAATAAGAAATGATCATCAATTCTAAGACAGCCTGCATTCACAGCCTGCGTCTGCATCACACAAACGGCACAGTTACAGCTCATTCGTCTCCCGGGTCACCTTTCAAAACCTCTTCTTCTCTGGCATTGCCTTGCGTGGTGTTCCCCAGCACCCAATTTCATCAGCCAGTGTCCCAACGGATAAAGAACGTGTTAAGAATTACCCAGGAGTTGGCAGGAAACAGTTTGGAAGCCCTTGTGACCACACCACAACACTCCTGCTCCACAGCATGCAATTCTTTGCTTCCATTTGCTGTGGCTGGACTTAAAATCTGGAAGAACGAACATCTTAGCATGTGCTTTGAGCTAATCTTTCTGCTTCCCAGTGGCTGCCAGAACTTGGTCCCATCCCTCGTGCCCCACAGGGTCACTGATGAGTGTCCCATCTAGACCTGCCCCTCCTGCAAGAAGTGCACACACCTGGCGGTGTTCTGAGTGCAAAGGGTGATTTGTGGCAGCTATATTCAGCAAGTCCCCTTCAAACTCCTCCACGAAATAGGAGGGATTGGGTGCTTCCTTCCCTCTGGGATACCAGCATCCACTCATGAGGAGCGAGAATCTGGATCCCAGGGCTTTTTTCTGCAGCCAATCCTCCATTAATGACCACCTGTTATTGGAGGAATCTTCTGTGCTAGCTGTGGCTGGTGTGTTTTTGTACTGTGTATTTTGTGCGTTGCCCACCTCCAACTACCTGTCCTGTGAGGGCATTAGCTTCCAAAATGTAAGGCTTCAAGTATACCCAGCCAGGAGGTTAGTGATGCTTGTTGTGGGTCCATCCTTGTCAGGATCCCCCCCAAAGTTCTTTCACCAACTGTCCTTTTCTGAAGATGTGGGTGTTGTGTTTGCAGCCAGGGGATCGAGCTTTTCCTGCCCAGTGAATGTTACAGCTTAAAGATCTTCTCGGCCCCAGCTCTACCTTTGTTTGCACCCATCAGCATCGGATTTCAAGTCACAAATGTTTCTCACATGAGGTAAGTGCCTTAGAAATGGAATAACTTCCCTTTAAAGTGTGCAATTTCTACTCTAATGTCTTGTGCGCAGACAGCAAACATAAAGGGCTCGGTTGCAGATTCTCCGTTGACTTCAGTGGGTGCAGGATCGCCTCTGTGAAACGTTTTCCATGTTTTAAGCCAGTTTCCTTGGCCCTGCCTGCGCGAGAGGGAAAGCATTTTAGACGGAGCTCTTCTGCAATAACATTGCTCCAGAAAGGCGTGAACACAACTTCCAAATGGATTCCCCTGCCCCCTACAGACCGTGGTCTTACAGACTGTTTGACAAATGGCTTCCTAGACTAGGACTCTGCCTTGTTTAATTAATTAATGTTTACAAAGGCCTGCAAGTGGAGGCACCACGTACGTGCTGCATGATGCTTATCACGATTACCTAGTTGGCTTGTGAAATGGTTTATGGTACGTTATACCCAGTCTACACAACTGAGACCCAATCCAGTGTTCATTGAAGTCAACCGAAGGACGCCCGTTGACTTGGATCAGAGCCTTAGACAGACAGGGAAACACAGGGAGGCCCGGGTGCCCTGATGTCTCTCTGGGAAGCATTCTGTTTCAGGATGGCTAATGCACTGTACCTGTGGCGTGGCCGGGGGCCTTTAACTAGTGTGTTGATATGGCCTCTCGTGCGGATCCTTGGTCCCGCTATGAGATAAGTTGTCTCTGTTATCTGTATTCAGTACACGCTGGCTGGCTCTCCCGGGTGTGGAGTCTCTCGTGGGTGGTGAGATGCGCCCACTGGGTGTAGCTCTCCCCGCACTCGGCGCATATGTAGAGGCTCCCGGCTTTGTGGCTTCGTTGGTGGCTCACCAGGTGGTTCCTTTGCTTGAAGCTCTCCCCACACTCGGCGCAGGTGTGGGAGGTCTCCCCGCTGTGCGTTCGCTGGTGTATCTTCAGGCTGTACTTCTGGGTGTAGCTGTTCCCGCACTCCCCGCAGGTGTAGGGGGTCTCCCCGCTGTGCGTCCGCTGGTGCTTGTTGAGGTTCTTCCTCTCGGTGAAGCTCTTCCCGCACAGGGGGCACTGGAAGGGCCGCTCCCCGGTGTGCAGGCGCTGGTGGACGCGCAGCCCCTGCTTGGCACTGAAGCTCTTCTGGCATTGGGTGCACTGGTAGGGCCGCTCCCTGGTGTGGGTGCGCTGGTGGTTCGCCAGGAAGCGCTGCTCCCGGAAGCATTTCCCGCACTCGGGGCACTGGTGCGGCTTCTCCTCCAGGTGGCTCCTCTCGTGGGACACCAGGTTGCCCTTCTGCCGGAAGCTCTTCCCGCACTCTTTGCAGGTGAAGGGCTTCTCCCCCGTGTGGATGCTCTCGTGCTTCTTCAGCGCCTGCTTCTCCACAAAGCTGCGGCCGCACTGGGCGCACGTGTGCGGCTTTTCGCCGGTGTGCACCGACCGGTGCTGCAGGAGGCTGTGCCGCCAGCGGAAACTCTTCCCACACTCACTGCAGGCGTGCAGCTTGCCGCCCGTGTGGACCTGCTGGTGCTTGATCAGGCTGGTGCTCCAGGTGAAGCTTTTCCCGCAGTGAGCGCATCTGTGCGGCCTCTCGCCTGTGTGAATTCGCTGGTGCTCTCGGAGGACCTTCTCCTGCCCAAAGCCTTTCCCACACTCGGTGCATTTATAGGGTCTGTCATCCACACCGAGAAGCTGGGCAGCTTTGAACATGGTGCACGCAGGGTATTATCTATTAGAGCTAGCTGAATGATGGTTCATTGCAAATGGCATGTGTTGTGAATTTAGCCCTTTCTCCTGTGCCTGAGCGTCTTTACAATTTGCATGTGTTCACCAGAGGGTCTGTGCAAACAAATCTCAGTCTAGGAGTTATTAATAAGTTAGTTACTATTCATTATTCATGGGGCTGTGACTGATCACCTATGTCACATGCTAGTCTTTCTGCTCCCTGCTAGGATGGCTGAAACTTTTAAAATAAAATAATAATGAATAATAAATAATGAAAAATATATTTCCCAGGGTGAATTTTTGGACAGATAATCACTAATGCTAAAATTCACGAAACTTTGGTGGTGTGCAGGCATTTTCATGAATACCTGATGGCTGTCCAAATACTGGTGAATAACAAAGATTGTGATCCCACGAATAACGTGGAACCAAATGAATAGCTTCCAGTCTCCAGAATATGTTTTGTAACATTCAACCAGCTCTGTTAATTCTGTGAAGACTCCGTGAGTTTTTTCCTAGACTGATATGTTTTTTCTGGGGTGTTTAATGTGCATGATTATTGTTTGTGTATCAGATATGTGTACATGGCACTGAGAATTTTAAAAATGTTTTTGAGTTTGTTGAAACTTCTTTCACCAGCAATGAATGTATCTGGCTTGTTTTCTGCTGGGTTCCTCTTCTTCCTCAGTCCCCCCGGCTTTTGTGGCTTCTCTCATTATCACTGCTCCAGAAACCATCTCTTTGTACCTTTCTCTTGGAAACTCCCCTGTTCCTCCAGTTGTTTTATATTTTTATGGTGTTTCTCTTCTCTGTTTTCCACTCAGGGACCATTTACCCACTGAAAATGGAAAAAGCAAGTTATTTTATTGCTAACAACGGCGCTATTGTCAAATGTAAAAATAATCCAGAAAACTTTTATTCACAGTCAGGTCTCCAGAAATTTCTATTCCTCATTGTTATTTCTGCACTGATGTACTTGCTGCCTCTAAGGTGTAATGTTTGAGAATCAGCTGTAACTTGGACCCGGGGGTATAAAGGTTTCCCTTGTGTCGTATTTCAGACACCTGTCATTGTCACCCCTTCAGTTACCTGACCAAACCTCTTCAAGCAAAAGTGGCTTACTACACTGTATCAATGGGTTGATAGGTTGGCACATGCATACTCAGAGTAAGTTCTCCTTTAGCCCCATGACATGCGGTGGCATTAAAAGCATGGCAGAGCCCAAAGAATTGCACCACATACGGTGAGGTTAACATTTTCTTATTTAGTATTTCCCAGGACCAAGTGACCTTGGCATCCCTAATCTCTCCCTCAGAAGCCCACTGCATCTTGGAGAACACAAATGCCAAGTGTGCTGGTACCAGCAGCCCCTTTGTGTTGTGCAGAGATATTTGCCAGTGACGTTTCCATTTCCTGGGGCAGTGAACAATCTAAATTCTGTTTGCTCAAGTGTGTAGGATAAAAGCCAGCTGCTTATATCCACTATTGCTGGTCAAAGGCGCCAGCTTGACGTCTCCAGACTGAAACCCTGGGTTCATCCGGTGACAGCTTCCCACAATGGCCAGATCATGTGCCTTAACTATGCACTGCAGGGAGTCTGCCTGCTGCAGGAGACTCGCCACGATCCATTCAGTCTACAGCCGCTCTGCTGAGACGGGCCAGTTGTGATAGTAGGCTTGGCGAGGGGGACGTTGGGAGCTGGACTGAGATCACCAGAACCTACCACAGCGAGGCCAGCAAACA
Source organism: Emydura macquarii macquarii (assembly GCF_026122565.2). NCBI lineage: Eukaryota > Metazoa > Chordata > Testudines > Chelidae > Emydura > Emydura macquarii. The sequence continues at coordinate 62,549 of NW_027130669.1, forward strand.
GCCATCAGATGGCAGCAGCTTTCAGTCACCACCACCTTGCTCTGGATTTGACGAGCAACCCAGAGCTAAAAATGTCTGCAGCCCATTACCCACCCCTGAGCCACCCCGTCACCTAAAGAAAACTCTCCTGGAATGCAGCTGTTTGTTCCCTTAAAGGCAGGTTACAGATGGGAGAGATTTCACTCCCTCTCCTTGTATTCAGGCGTTGAGAATTTCTGAACAGCTCAGTCCCCTGGGAGACAGCCAGACAGAGCCTGTCAGTCTGTCCTCTGTGCAGCTGTGGTCTGTGTGCAGCCGCAAGAAAGTCAGTGTCCTACCTGAGATGAAATCCCGCCAGGCGTTTTCCTGTCTGAGTCCCCGGTGCAGCGCTGCCATGATAATTGCTGTGAGTCCCAGATCCCGCTCTTCTCCTCCGGCAGGGCTCGGAGATCCTGCTCCTCCTGCCTCTTTCAGATCTGTCCTAAAGGCAATGCTCAGACCTGCTGCACCTGGAGTGACCGGGGAGAACAAAGGGGCCCGAGAGGGATGTGGGTGGCGGGGGAGGGGAAGGCTGGGTAGATTTATGGAAGAAGGGACAGTCAGTCCTTCCTGAGCGCAGCTCCAGATGCGCAGAGCGGCTCCATCCCTCGCTGTGGAACTGCTGGGGCTTGCACCGAGCCACTTCCTGGCAGGAATTGCTGCCCCGTCGCACGCGATTGCTGTAGTTTCCTGTGCTTCCTCTTGATTGCTGATGTGCAAAAAACAAAACAAACAAACTACATTTCCCAGCAGCCCAGGCCTGGAGATCTCCGGCCGCGGCTGCTCTCGGCTGTGCAGAGGGCCGGCTGCGCTGGGCGGTGCAGTCTGACGGGAGAGCGGGATGCTGCGGGTACCAGCGGCCTGTGGCTGGTTCAGCACATTTCACAGGAGGGGGCAGGAGCACAAAGGCACGGCCCGTGCACAGCTCGGCTTCCTGTGGGAGCTGAGCAGCAGGAAGGTTTCAGAGCCGGGCCCCGCAGATCCAGTTTTGTTTGGGAAATGTTGGGAAAACAGCCTCATCAAAGCGCTTTGTTTCCACTTTATTCCAATATAATATAACGAACCGTCTAGTTTATGTTGTCCAAACAAAGACTGGACCAGCACAGGACATTTAGATACAGTGTAATGGAAAATGGTGATGAAATGAATACATCCGTGTAGCTGGAACATTTTCCAGCGGACAGTTGTTCAGCTGGAAAGTTTTGGACGAATTCTAGTGTGTCTGTTGCTTTCCCCATTGCCCGGTGGTACACACCTTTATGGCTTTTTGTCCCATGTGATCTTGCCTGGTGTGTTAAATTCCATTTCTGACGGAAGACTTTCCCACACTCAGTGCTCTTGGATGGTTTCCCTTTCATTTGGATAATCCAGGGAGTGAGGAATATGTCCCTGTCTTTAGTTCTGCAGTGCATTTATGTTGTTCTTCTCTGGTCTGCTCCCTCTGCCTAGAATTATTACATTTCGGCGTTGTGGCTATTTGCTCTGGATTCTTGTATGCAGTTAGGGTTTGCTGAAATGGATTTATCTGGTTTGATGTCTGGTGAGGGTTCCCCTGATGTTTCACTTGGCACTGGCTCTCCTACTACACCGCCCTGTGCACATCTCTCTTATCTATTTCAGATGTGTGTCTTCTTTCCATTGCTCTCTCAAGATTTAGGCTGATTTTTGTTTTGTTTTCCATTCAACGCCACATCTGCTGGATCCGTATGAAAAAGAAAAGATCGTTACTAAGAAGCAAGCTGTCTCTTTCCTAACAAATACTTAGATTACTAATAGGTTCCCAAGAGTCCACTCTGCCTGCATTAGTTAGTAGTAAGCCATGCCGTGTGGGGAGTAGGTTATGACTCAGCATTCAGACACAACAACATAGGACATTTTCTCTTCACTTTTTTTGAGCTTGTGAACTTTGGCCCAGCTGTTTTTCTAGCTTTGTTGAATCAGGAGCTTTCTGTGCCCTTGATTTTACCTTTCTAAGAGAGGAACTATTCTGAAAACCGCTGTCGGGGAGAGGTTGCTGGAGCACAGAGCGGTTGGACTCTGAAGGGCTAGTCAAAGTAACTTTCTCCATCCCACCCCACCTCATCCCACCTCAGTGGCTTTGTCTAAACTCTTAAATAAACCCAAAGCAGCCACCAGCATCGCTGTACTGGTGCCGGTCCCTAAGCACATACAGGGGACATACAAGAATTTACAGCATTTGAACTGTTCAGGATTTGACTCCTATTTTGAAACAAAGTCCAATGCTCCCACTCCCATGATTAAAGTTTCTCTGGCTTGGAAGGAAAGGGACGAGGATTGTGACCATGGTGACTGCTGTTAGTGAGGCTGGATTCCATGTCCAGTGGTGCCCCAGGGCAGTGGGAGCAGGTGTGGGGCAGGCAGGCGCTGGGAGAGGGAGGGGTGCTTGGGGAGTCGATAGGGAGGAGTGATTGAGGGGAGCCAGGAGAGGTCCGGAGGAGGGGATTTGCGGAGATTCCTCTGAGTGGTCGTGGGCCAGCCAGGGGCAGTGCGATGAGTTAGAAGGGAGGTCTGGGGGCCCCGGCAGGAGTGCGGTGTTGTGGAGGTGGTGGGAGAAGGCTGTATCAGACCCTCCAGCTGTCAGAGCCATATGGCCTCGCAGCACTGGCCTGGTTAGAGGTGCCCCGGGGCATGGCCAGGAAGCCAGGCTGGTGCCACAGCAATCCCACGGGGTGATGGTTGCAGATTGGGGGGAGGGAGGGGAGGAGAGAAGCACTTGGAGGTTTTGGGGGGCAGTGGAAGAGCCTGGAGCAGCCTGACAAGGGTTGTGTGTGCAGGGAGGGAGAAGGGGCAGTGGGAACCAGGAGTTTGTTGAGGGAGTGGGGGACCTGGGGCTGCCTCCCTCCTTTTGCTCCTGCTCCATTTTCTCCCCCTTCTCCAGCCCTCTTCTCTTCCCTCCCTTGATTCCTGGGTCCCCCCCCCCAACCTTATCCCCATCCACGACCACTGCTGTCGCCTGCTCCCCCAGGGCCAGAGAGCAGGGAGGCAGAGAGTGTTGAGTGGCAGAGATCACTGCTCCAGTGCCCCAGAATCAGGAATGCTGGGCTGCAGGGTGGTGTGACACGGCTGCCCAACGCATGGTGTGAGCTTGTCAGCCCTGGAGTCCAGTCTCACCCACGCCAGTATTGCAGTGCCAGGCTGTCAGTGGAGTTACTCCAACGCGAGGCCTGAATTTAGAACGGCTCCATCCGCAGCGACCTGGTCCTCCGCTAGGATCCATGCCCTAGAGAGATGCAGGGAGACGGGACTCCTTTAAAGGTGGTGCAGCCAAATCAAGTCGTTCTAGCACTGGTTTACACGGTATAGGGGAGCAGGAAACAGGCGTCTGCAGGCAACCCAACGGTTGTACACTAATGAATGTGGTGGAAGGAAAGTTGTTATAGAGAAGAAGAAGAAAAGAAAAGGGGCTGTATTCGGTGTATCTCCACTGGCTTCAGGGGAATTAGAGGAGAAATGAATTCAGTCCAAGACTGAGTAAAGTTTAAAAACACCCATGGGAGCTTGTAGAGGGACTGGAATTTGTGGGAGAATCTCAGAGTAATACCATGGCAACCTTTAATCTCAGTTTTATTAACACCTTTACCCCCCTCTCTACCACTCTTTCAAACGTCCTGAGATTAGGTTATGTTTTATCTCCAGCCAGCTCCATAACTGGTTTCCAGAGAGGCAATGAAGTCTTGTCCTGCCACTCTGACATCTCCTCGTGGATGTCTAGCTGTCCGCTGCTCTAGGCCTCAGTTTCCCCACCTATAAAATGGGGATAATAATATTGACCCACCTGCCTCCCAGAGGCTATGTGAGGATGTACTAATTAACGTTTATACAGTACTTTGGAAACATAATAAAAATGAGAGTCCCATAGCACTTTAAAGACTAACAGATTTCTGCAGACATAAGCTTTTTTGGGCTGCAACCCACTTCGTCGGATGCATGCAGTGGAAATCACAGATAGGAAGTATATATATATATGCCCGGCAACCAGCCGGCCGGCTTGCCGGGCAGCCAACCCAGCAGCAAGGGGGCGGATAGGGAGGGCAGCAGCTATACATACCAAGGGTATGCGGCAAGGTGAACTACAGGACTCTCGCTGTTTTTGCTGTATACAGGCCCGCACTAACACAGCTGGGAGTTCCGCCCCCTCTGGAGCTTTGGAAACATAATGTTCTTTATAAGTGCTAAATATTATCATTTAAATTGCTTCTCATATATCAATATTCAATATATAACGACTCCTTGCTCGCCCGCCCTGCCTGAACGCGATGGCTTCCCGTCTCGCCCGCCCTGCCAGCCATTCGCCCTGCCTGAAGGGCCGGGGTATCTTGGGTATCAGGGCCGGGGGGAGCCCTAGGAAGGCGATGCCTTCCTCTGCTTTAACAGGGGATGCTACAGGACTCTCGCTGTTTTTGGTATATGAACATGGCTTCTGGAGCTTTGGAAACATAATGTTCTTTATAAGTGCTAAATACTATCATTTAAATTGGAGCGATGGCTTCCCATCTGGCCAGCCATTCACCTGGGTATCAGGGAGCCCTGGGCGATGCTGCTTTAACGGAGGATGGGAGGGATGTACGGTTCTGTGCCAGTCAGGAGGGAGCAGCAGTAGGGAAGGGACGGGTGCTGCCCAGCGTATCCTAAAAGCTCAGTCCCGCTTCGGGAAAATGAAAACAATCCCACCCACCACGTAACCCTGCGATGTGTTGTTAAAAGCCTCCCCATCTTGATTTATATAATTCCTCCCAGTGCGCCCTTAAGCTACTTCGGGAACAGCTGTGTTAGGGGATCAAGAATCCGGTCGAGCACAGAGCAGGACCCCTAGTTCTTCCTAATCCCGCTCTGTCCGGATAATTGGCCTGTGAGCAGCTGGGAGACACTGTATCTCAAATGGGGAATTGCCCAAACTTGTGTATTAACTACAGGGCAGCAAACCACTTTAATTACTAACCGTGTCTATGCAATGGACATAAAGGGGGAAACTACTGGATACTCAAATGTGAGGGGGAAACGGATCACTGGGTGGTTTAAACCTTTGTCTGGGGTAACAGTTTCCCTCCAAAACCAGGCGAGGTTGCTGCTGATTAAAAGGGCAGGAAACCCCCAAATCAGTGAGGATTTTAACTTTTATCTTTCAGAATTAGGTGAAAATGGGCCAAATCTGAGGAGACCAATAACTAGAGGGAGGGAGAAAAATAGAAGGGAAATTTGTATGTAATTTAGTGGGTACCTGCACTGGTGGTACTCCCCCCCCCTCAGCTGGGTTAAAAGCTCACAACAGCAGTTTCCCTCCAAAAATGGAGAGACGTTGCTGCCGCTAGAAAGGGTGGGAACCCCAGATCTGAGGGAATTTTATATTTATCTTTGAAAATTAGATAGAAAATGGAAAACTGAGGTGATTTGAGATAAATACGTAATCATTAGAGAGAAGACGCAAAGCATGAGGGGATTTTATACCCACGTTTGAGAATTAGGGAGAAAATGTGAAACATTTGGTGTTTAGCAACAAGAGGCAACATCTGAAGGCTATCATTCTTCAGTGACTAGAGAGAGGGGGAAAATTTAAGGGGTGTTTATGTTAATATTTGAAAATTGGATTGAAAGTGGCAAAATCAGAGGAGATTTTAATCACTGTTCAATAATCTGAGGGAAAGTAGTGCAGTGTGAGGGGATTTTATATCAATATTCAATAATTAGAAAGGGAAAACGGGAAATCTGAGTGTATTCAAAAAATTATAAAGGGAAATTGCAACATCTGAGGTGATTTTATAGTAGTAGTAGAGAATTAAAAGGGCCAAAATCTGAGGAGATTTTCTATCAGTTTTTGAGAATTGGATAATGACAAAAATCTAAAATACATTTATGTTGATATTTGATAAGAGAGAAAACGATTAAAATCTGAGGGGATTTTGTGTCCATACTTGATACATTCAAACATTTGGTGAGATTTTGTAGCAGTGTTTGATTGTCAAAGAGAAAAGGGTGGAAATCTGAGGGGATTTCACATCCATATTTTATAAATACGACTTTGATAAATACACAGGTGAGGCCACACAGCTAGGAACAAAGCCGGTGGCTGTGATGGGGTATACGTACCCCGTGCTGGCTGGGGAGAGAAAAGGAGCCGCCGTGGGCCCAATCAGCCCGGTCCTGCTACACCTGCAATGGGTGTCGGACCAGCAGGAGGGATTCACAGGGGGAGAGAGCCCAGCTCAGTTGTGAGCTGGCTGGGAGGAAGCGCAGACCTCCCGCTCTCTCTGCGAGAGAGGTCTGGCTAGGCCCAGGTATTGACTAGGGAGTGTGCCTGCCACAGCCTCCCGGAGGAAAAGGAGGCCTGACAGGGGAGGAATGTTTGGTTTGCTAGTCCCAGGGACTTTGCCGAGTGTTGCTGAGTAAGACTGCTGCCGGTGGTGCCCTGCTGGAAAGGGGTGACAGCTAAATCAACCCCTTTTGTCTTTTGCCCCAGCTGGGGATGCAGCAGTGGGTTGTAGTGAGTCCAGCAGTGACCTGCTCAGAGCAGGCCGTACCACCAGACTGGGAGCTGTGTCCTGGAAAGCAGCGCCTCCGAAAAATCCTAGGGCTCAGGTGGGCAATCAACTCATCATCAGCTCCCAGTGTGATGAGGTGGCAAACAAAAGGCTGATTGTGTGATCCTTGGATAAACGGGAGTAGCCAGCTGAAGTGGGGAGGTGATTTTTACTTCTGAACACAGCACTGGTGAGACTGGTGCTGGAATACTGTGTGCAGTTTTGGTGTCAACCGTTTCAAAAGGATGATGAAAAATTGGAGACGGTGCAGAAAACAACCACAAATACGATTCAAGGGCTGGAGAAAATGCCTTCACGTGAGAGAGTTAACGAGAGCAATCTGTTTAATTTATCACAACGACGATGGAGAGCTAACCAGCCTGTGAATACTTTCCTGGGGAGAAAACACTGGGTCCTAGCGGCCTCTTTAATCCAGCAGAGAAAGTCACAACAAGAACTAATGACTGGGAGCTGAAACCAGACAAATTAAAATGGGAAAGGAGACATGAACTTTTAACACCAGAGCAACTTACGAAGGGGAGTGGTGATTTGCTATTCCTTGATACTTTCAAATCAAGACTGGCTGGTCGTCCTTGAAAACGTACTTGGGCTCAGTACGGGAGTAACTGGGTGAAATTCTCTGGCCTGTGACCTACAGGAGGTCAGACTAGGTGATTTAACGGTCCCTTCTGCCCTTAAAACCGATTAATCTTTTCTCTGATGCTGGGTTTGAGCCTCTCCTCTTCCTGTTCTACAATAGATACAGCTCAGTGAGTGTTTTTATACCCCTTGAGTTCACATGACTCAGCCCAAACTATTGTTCAGTCCTGCTGCTTCCTGGGACAGTTAAAAATTCATTCCTTTGTTTCTGTCCCTCTTCCCAGGCTCGAGTGAGGTTTCCAGTCTCAGAAAAGGAGCAAAAAAAAAAAATTTACAAATCAGGGCCCTGATCCATCAAACACTTACACACACGCTTGGCTTTGACCAGGTGAATGGAACTCAACCAGGACCTTGGTCTGCGCAGGGATAATTGTTCTAGTGGGGTAAACCAGGCACATAATATGTTTGTCTTTGCTGTATCGCATTTTAGCAATTTTTGGCTCATTCCCCTAGTTTTTCTATAAAACAGAATGCCACAAGGAATTGAATTCAGTATCTTTGGGGGAAAAACACATAAGGTAGAACTTTAACCCTGGGGAACAGATGGTGTTTTCTATAACGATGGGTTGGAAAGTCATGCAAATGGGAACATCCTAGGGCAAACCAAGAAACTCCTGAATACACAAGAAAGGAAAATGGAGGCTGTTGACTGGAAAACTGATCAACAATGGTGTGTAAACCTGATGGCAATTCTGGACAACAACAAAATGATCCTCATGTAACAACGTACAACGCAGCCTGTAGCCATATTGTTTCATGGTGCACTGTACAGAAATACTTCAACAAAATGATACTCGTTCCCTCTGCTAGAAATGCTGCAGGGGCAGAGAGGACTCATTAGCGACACTCTGCCCAGCTCCGTCCATGCAGCTATTCTAACATCACACTTCTTGCTACTCAGATTTCCACGTAACGCACGTAGCGTCTCTCCCCTGGAGAGTCATTTGTCCTACTACGATTAGATTTATTGCTGAAATGGTCTAGTAATTATTACACCTACAGCGTTCCTCTCCTGCATGGATGATTCTCTGCCATCACGTACCATCCTCTTGGCTTCACAATGAAGCTTCTCTGTTCACCTCTGAGTATGTTGTGAGTTATTATTTGTATTACCGGAGTGCCTAGGAGCTCTGCCTATGGACAGGGCCCACTGTGGTAGCCATTGTACAAACTCAGAACAAAAAGATGGTCCCTATCCCAAGAAGCATATCATCTAAGTGGGTAAAGTCTTGATTTTCCTGGTCTTTCCTTAGCCATCGGCTCCACAAAGCTGTACCGTGCCTCTGTCTCTATTGACGGCCCCTCGTCGCTGTGTCCTGAGACAGTCCTTGCGAAGCCCTCATCTGCACTCACTGCAGGCCCGCTGGCCCTGCCCGGCGTGGCCCCTCTCGTGACTGGTGAGCTGCGCCCACTGGCTGTAGCTCTTCCCGCACTCGGTGCATATGTAGAGGCTGCCCGTGGCGTGGGTCCTCCGGTGACTCACCAGGTGGTTGTTCTGCTTGAAGGTCTTCCCGCAGTCCTTGCAGCGATAGGGCCTGTCCCCGGCATGGCTCTCCAGGTGTTTCAGCAGGTTGGGCTTCTTCCGGAAGAACCTGTCGCACTGGGCACACTTGTAGAGCGTCTCCGCGCGGTGGGTGCGCAGGTGGCTGATGAGGTGGTTCTGCTGCTTGAAGCCTTTCTCGCACTCGGGGCACCTGTAGGGCGTCTCGCCGGTGTGCACCCGCCGGTGGGTCGTCAGGTTGTGCTTGTGGCTGAAACGCGTGCCGCACTCGGGGCAGGCATAAGGCGTCTCCCCCGTGTGCGTCTTCTGGTGCTTCCGCAGGCGCTGCTTCTCGCTGAAGCGCTTCCCGCACTCGGCACACTGATGGGGCGTCTGGCCCGTGTGGATCCACTGGTGCTTCCGGAGGTTGTTCTTTTGCCGGAAGCTCTTCCCGCACTCGGCGCACGTGTGCGGTTTCTCCCCGGTGTGGATGCTCTGATGGGCTTTGAGGATCTTCTTTTGCCGGAAGCACTTCTCGCACTCGGCACACTTGTACGGCCTGTCGTCTGGGTCAGGGCTCTGTTGGACTTTGAGCATCTTCCTTCCTCTCCAGCTTATGGTACAGGAAAAGTGTTTAGAGTATTGCCATTTAACAGTGATACTGCGATAGCACCGAGAGGCTTTAACCTGGTCAGGGACCCCTTGCGCTAGGTGCTGTACAGACACACAGAGTTTCTGTCAAGTGGGGACTGAATTAGGAAGATTCTGCTCTGGGAGTCTTTCCCCACATCACATGGTCTCCATAATCGAATAGTGTCAAGTGTGCTGGCTCTTCTTTCACCAGAAGTGGATTTATCTCCTAGCTTCTTCTTTGGTTTCAGATTTCACTGGGTCCTGCAGCTTGGCCCATTATCACAGCCCTAGAAACCATTCTCATCCTGTCTTCCTGAGGCTGGTCCCTGCAGTTCAATGTATTTTGTATGCTGCTGCTTCTTTTTGTTCCTGGATTCTTCAGGCACTGGAGAAGAAAGATATTTTGGAGGTTACTGTGACGACAATACAACTATCCCAGCATGAGGCATATTAATATTCATGAGCCTGAAAACACGAGACTGTCCACTGCTGAAGTGAGTTTGAATGAAACCTGAATAATCTGAACCTAGTTTTGCAATCGTTGCTTGCCCAGAATGAAAGTTAATTGTGTGTGTGTGTGTGTGTGTGTGTGTGTGTGTGTGTGTGTGCAGGGGGTGTGCACTGGCTATGTAGGGAATGCAAGTTTGGCCTTCTTACATCATATGTTAGCAGTTACAAAAAGAGCTTTGCCTGTAGCACTACAGGATTAGGAAAGCGTCTAGCACCTGTGTTGTTACATACGGATCAACTGACACCCAAATGCAGATCTGACAACACCACAAAGCAGTTTCTGGTGTCAGTGGAGCCCCTCTCTCAGCAGGAGGAGATGCAGCTGCTGTTCAGGTTATTTTCTTTTTTTACAGCAAAAGGGGGAATCAGCATCAAAGTTTTATTCTAAATAATTTCACCATAAAGTTAATGATTGACTTAATTCTCCACCGGGGCTTTTTCTTGAATAACAGCTTCAATCTATGTGGTGGCAGCAGGAGCAGAAAGTTGCATTCCTCTTGCTAGAAGAACTGAGGCTGTCAATAAATTTGCGTATTTGCTGCGCAAGCCCCTCAGCAATACATTAAACAGAATAATGGTCAGAGAGAAACCGCACGCCTGTTACGTTGCTGTCAGCCCCGCTCCCTTTGCTCTGCAGAAACGTTCGGCAGGAATGTTTTTGGCCCTTGCAAAACTTCTTGGCCCAGTTTTTCCAGTCCCTTAGACCAGTTTCACAGCAGTGATCTCAGGGGAGCTGCTCCTTATTTGAACTGGGCTGAGAGGTGAATCAGACCCTCTAACTGCTAATCCTGGACCAAACGCACAGAGGTGCCCCGTACCTGCACTGAATTCAATGGGAGTTGTGGATGCTCAGTTGTGGATGCTCAGTGCCACTCAAGAGCCGAAGCCATCATAAACTCTGCTCTAAATTCCACGCTTGTTAACCTAGAGTAACTCCACGGATGTCAGTCCAGATTTACAGGCGTGTCAGGAAGAGCAGGATTTGGCTCTCATCATTTTGTGCTTTACAGCTTCTAAATGCTCTAAAAGTAGCACAGGTCAGAGCATGTTCTCAGTGCCCCCCGGTGTGAATTGGGCATAATTCTTTTGAAAGCAGGGGATTTACTCCACGTTTACACCTCATAACCGAACTTACAGCCTGATCTAACTAGTTATTAATCATCACACTGCAAACAAACGTTTTACCGAATGTCGCTTTGCTGCACTAGTTTGCAATGCAGAGATTTTACTAAATTTGGATCTGGTTAAGCTAGGGACATAAAAGCAGTTTATAACAGTGTGTAGGATTCACCATGACCCGAAGAGAGGGGAAGATCAGCAACGTTTCATTCTTGTGGTTGCTTAGCAGAACCCTAAAAAGCTCAGTTCCTGGATGCCTGGAGGAGCAGCAGCCGCCACCCTCCAGTGTTTTACCATCTCCCTCTGCATACACGCTCAGTCCTGCTCCTATTAACATCTACAGCAAGACACCCATTGACTTGAATGAAAGCTGGATTAGGCCCAAGATCACTGTAAGATTCCTACCTACCTGAGCAGAAACTCTTCAGGCATTTCCTTGTTTCTCCTTCCTCCAGCGAGGCTGTTTCTCAGCAGAGAAATGGAAAATAACGAAGGCTCCAGACTGCTCTCTTCCATGGTTCAGTTCTCTTAGTATTTCTCATGTTTTCTTTCTGCTCTCCCTGCATCTCTTAATGGCTGCAAAATCAGCCTCAGCCCAGCTCGTGTTCAGCTCAGTAAAGTGACAGGGGGATCAACAAAGCAAACAGAGAAACTCTGTTGAGCTGAGTGGGGGGATTGGTCCCTGCTTGGAGAGCAAATAAATACTAGATTTAGAGCATAATCTAAAGCGAGTTTGCTGGGGGAAGGACGGGTTCTGGTCTCCCTTGTTGCTGTGTTTGATTCGCCCAGCCAGCCAGCCTGCTCTTTTGTGAGAGCTGCACTCCGCTCTCGCAGGGCATTTCTGGGAGTTGTAGTACTTCCTGGAAGGACTGTCTATGGTTGGAATTTCTGGTTCTGTTTCCTCAGATCAGGCAGGCTGGAGTTTATCGGCCTGGTGTAACACAGACTGCATCCTGCTGGACACGCAGGGGCAGCTCCACAGTGGGTGTACCTTAGCACAGCCCCACTGGTTTCGATGGAGTCCGAAATACCATGCAGTCACATTGCAGACCATGGCACGGTGCACCGACAAGGCTTCTTCAAATAGGGGATTACAAATAAAAAACCAGACAATGCAGATGCATGCCTGCCTCACTGAAACGGGCCCCAGCTGTTCAGGCCTGCAGCCCCCCTGCTTCCTATAATCCAGTTTAGCCCTAGACACTCTGAAATGAACAGGTCAGTTTGATAGAGAATAGACAGGGTTATTAGACTGGTCTGATAAAAGTGAATATGACGTGCTGGTGCCGAAATGGGCAGGTTCCTACAGTCTGGGGAGCCAGTCCCTGCTTTCATGACCCTTCAGGGAGTGAAATGTAGAGGGCGATGTGCTGCCTCCTGATAACCCAGAAAGTACAAACCCCAGGGTCACAAACCCTGAGTGTTCAAAACGCGTAACTCAGGACCTGCTAAATTATGCGATTGCCTTAAAAATCATGAGAATTCATGCTGTCATGCTGTCTGGATAAGGGGGGCCCCTGAGGTGTATTCGGGAGCTCTGACTACTCCCTTCTATAACAGTCTCGTGATGGGGGTGTCACGCTGGCTGGATTGGGGGGGCACATTTGTCATATTGATTAACATCAGTGTATCAAAATCATAATAATTCATAGGAGATGTGCCATGTCAGTACTGCTAGAATGGCTATAAAGTGCCAAGTCAGCTGGTGATGTTTATATTCATGTGCTATGTGTGTAGTGGAAGTTTATGAATATATTTGATGTACCTGTGTTTCAAACTGTGCTGGCTGGGACACACCCCAGACAGAGAGGCGGCAGAACAATGGCCTGCTTGATGGCCCATTAAGACACTCACAGGTGCAGGGAGCCCAGGAAGGAACTAAAGGCAGACCTGAAGAGTTACCAGGATTGGCCCATGTGACTCTGACTCCATTTTAGTTCCTGTAACATTCCACAAGACAGCATGGCCAAGGCCAGGGGGTAGATAAGGCCAAGCCACAGAAACCATTTTGTCTTTGATCCTGTCCAGCTACAGACACACACCTACCTCTGGATCAATTCATTCTGCAACTGAACCGAAGGACTTAGACCCATCCAGGATACTGGATGTGAACCAGAGGAACTGTACAAGCTGCAACTCCACATTTCTTCCAGAAACCTGATGTATAAGGACTTACAATCATCTGTATGTATTTGATTTGCTTTAACCCTTTAACATTTCTCTTATGGTTTATTTCTTTCTGTTTACAATAAACCTTTAGTTTAGTTACTAAAGGATTGGCTGGCAGCATGGTATTTTAGGTAAGATCCAAACTTACATTGATCTGGTGCTGTGGCTGACCCCTTGGGGTCAGAGGGAACCTTTTGAGTAAAGAGCAGAGAGTTTAAATAACTGGTCTCTTTACTGGACCTAGTGCTGATTTGGGAGCCAGGAGCTGAAATGTAGTAAAGGGGGCTGTGGGCATTTGTGTACTGGCTTCTGTGGGGATTCAGAAGTGCAGTTTGTGGTTCGTTGGGAAGCCGGGCTTCAGTGCCACCCACCAGTGCTGGGAGAATCTGCTCTCCGTTTGCAGCCTGCCCTGATCTTGGCATTATCAGTTGGCTACCCTGGGCACGGGATGGGTAGTAGTCATAGCAGGATCCACAGAACCACAGAACCAGAACATTTGGGTTTTGGGTCAGAACTTCACGCTATTCCAAATGTTAAAATTTGATATTGAGAGTGTTAAAGATTAAAGCTAATTAAGATGAGTGAGCAGAGATCATATGAGGCTATGAGCGCAAAATAGCTTAAACAGTTATGTAAAGAGAGGAAATTAGCTCTTAAAGAGAATGTCTCAAAGCAGAAAATGAGAGATCTGCTCAAAGAAAAGGACCTGAAAACAGGGTCTCTAGCTGACGTACTCACAGAGACAGCGGCGGAGGAAGATCAGAAGCAAGCTGTGAGAGAGAGACAACGTCTGCAGCAGGAGAGAGAAAGAGAGGAGGGGAGAGCCCAGGAACTCAGAAGGCTGAGAATAGAAGCTAAGGAAAGACTTTCCAAATATAAACATGAACTTCAAAGAAAAGATGAGGAAAATGAAAAAGCTCATCAAGAATGAATGAAAAAAGCCAGACTCCAACTCCAGATCCTGGAAAAGCAAAAGCTGTGTCCCTCTGGAAGCCCGGTTTCTCTTAACAGCGATTGGGGGAAAAAATCTCTCCAGTTTATAGCGATGTTGATGTGTTCAGTACTGATGTGGTAAATATATATAGCTAGGTTAATGTCACCCAGTCCCAGAGGAAGTATAAATGTAAATCTCCTGTGTTACCAGTAATCAATGGGGAAATCTGTGAAGGGGGGTGCATGAATATAAGCAGTTGTCTGTATTTAGCCAGGTACGCTGTGACAAGGAAGAGAGTGTCTCTAGCCTTGGGATTGTGCGGAATAGCAGTTTGTATGTTCAGAACAGCAGTTTATCTGCTGGGGGATTGAAAATCTCCCGTGTGCTGTCTGTGGAGCAGGCAGAGGGGACCTCGCAGCTTATGCTGGTGAAGGATTTGTCAGTTGGACCAGAGGAAATTCTGGATTCAGTTGAGACCCAGGAAGGAAGTGTTCCTAAACCTGTGTCTGTTGGGGGTAGTGACTTGCCCCTGGGGGAAGCTACCCCGGTCCCTGAAATTTTGTCTGGGAACAGCCAGGTGGGCTGGGACAAAGGGGAAGAAATCTCAAATTGTTTGAGTGTGACAAGTAGCAGTTTATCTGCTTTTGGGGGGGGGGGAGGTGATCCCCAATGTACTGTCTGTGGAGCAGGCAGAAAGTACTGTTCAGTTTATGCTGGTGGAGGATATATCAGTTGATATACCAGAAGTGGTTCTGGATTCAACTGAGACGCAGGAAGGAAGTGTTCCTAAACCTGTGTCTGTTGGGGGTAGTGACTTGCCCAAAGGAAGGAAAATTCCAGACTGTTTGTTCGGATGTTAGGAAAGGCAGGTTACCTGCTGAGAAAGAGTTCATCTCCCAGCTTCTGTCTGAAGAGCAGACAGGGTGTGCCTCTCAGTTCATGCTGATTGAGGGGGTGCCAGTGATGTCAGATTTGGTCTTGGACTTAACTGAAACCCAGAAAGAATCTGTGAGGGCTCGGGGAAATGTTTCTTTAGAGCAACCTCTAGCTGAAGAGAAAAAGGAAATGTCTGTGAAAGAGGGATTGTTGCCTAAAACTGCTTCTAGAAGAATAAAACCTCCTGATAGCCCTTGCAAGCAGTTTTCTGCAAGGGAAGGGTGTGGAAGTGAAATGACTGAATTAGCTGAGGATGAGTCACTGCCTGTAGTGAGCAACAGTTTGTATGTTGAGAAACTTGGTTCAGTTTCTGACTGTCAGAGCTTCTGAAATGTGGATGGATTCACTGACTTTGTTTTAGAAAGGTCCACTTTGAATACCTTGAAAAAGGTTCCAGATGAAGTAACAATTATTAGGAAGCTTAAACAGCCTGTAACCCAGTGTCTGTGCCTGGTTGTTATAGTGGAAGGAGAATGAGGTTGGAACCTGAATGTCTCCAGGCTGTTGGCTCTGTCAGTGAACAGATGGTGTCGCAGTTTCAAAAGGAAAGTTGGGCAGACAAACTCTCACCTCGGGATGCTTTGGGTGTATCTTGTAGTCTCTCAGTGCACTCAGGTACATTTGGGGCTATGTGGAGTCAGAGATTGGCAATGGAAGAACATCAGAGCCCTGTTTATGAGATGCCAGTGAGAAAATGATGGATCTGTCTTTAGATCCTAGTCCAGAGGTGAAAGGGATAGCAGTTAAGAAGTTGGAGACTAGTGAACTGGCTAGTGTGCGTGTGAATGCAGATTACCTGCCTGACAGAGGGGGGAAGGATCTACCCATAGCTGTTAGCGAGGTGAATTCCTCCCTCTCGGGTGTGGCCAGCTGAAAGTGAGTTGGGCATGCCTGGAACAGCTCTGAATGGGAGCCACATGCAGAATGAGTTTGTTTGGGCTCTACAAAAAATGTTTCATTAGAGGGGGCCAGAGTGGGGGCCCAAAGTCTAGCCCCAGCAGGAGGGTGATGTAGAGGTAACAGAGCAACCAGTGGTGAAACATATGTCACCATTGAGCTAACTAAACCCTTACAACTGTTGGTAAAAAATTGAATAACATTGTTACCTCCATACTGAACCTTACAAAAAAAGCCTGTTTTAGCTAAACATGATTTTACTGTTAATATTATAGCCAATGTTAAGCCTTGTAATGTGTTGCTAATGCTAAGAATTGTAAAAATGTACCATGTGCCTGATACTTTGTGAAACACTTGAAGCATGTTAAAAACTGAAGAGGGAAAGTTTCTGTGTTGCATTCAGCAGTGCCTAGGACACTCCTTCCTGCATCAGTTTTGCGTGGGGGGTGTCATGCTGTCTGGAGCAGGGGGGCCCCTGAGGTGTATTCAGGAGCTCTGATTACTCCCTTCTACACCAATCTCACGTTGGGGGTGTCACACTGGCTGGATTGGCGGGGGGGGGGGGGATTTGTCATATTGATTAACATCAATATGTCAAAATCATAATAATTCATGGGAGGTATGCCATGTCAGGTACTGCTAGAATGGCTATAAAGTGCTGGGTAAGATGATGATGTTCATATTCATGTGTTATGTGTGTAGTAGAAGTTTATGAATATATCTGATATATCTGTGTTTCAAATTGTGCTGGCTGGGATACACCCCAGACAGAGGCGGCAGGACAATAGCCTGATTAATGACCCATCAAAACCTTTACAGATGCAAGGGGCCCAGGAAGAAACTAAAGGCAGACCTGAAGAGTTACCAGGATTGGCCCATGTGACTCTGGACTCCATTTTAGTTCCTGTAACATTCCACAAGACAGCATGGCCAGGGAAAGAGGGTTTATAAGGCCAAGCCACAGAATCCATTTTGTCTCTGTTCCTGTTCAGCCACAGACACACACCTACCTCTGGATCAATTCATTTTGCAACTGAACCAAAGGACTAAACCAAACCACCGCAGTTTGTGGCTGGCTGGGAAGTCTGACTTCAGTGCCACCCACCAGTGCTGGGAGAATCTGCTCTCCGTTTGCAGCCTGCCCTGTCCTTGGCATTATCAGTTGGCTGCCCTGGTCACGGGATGGGTCACACATGCCAACAAATATTTGGTCCTTTTATTTGCCTCCTGGTTTTGGAGCCTCTAAGGGTGTGTCTACACACGCAGGTGCTGGACCTGGGGGTGCTGCTGGACTTCCTGGCTTGACGTGGCTTCCATCATATCCAGGGTTTACAATTTGGTTCAGTGGCTCTCAGCCCCCGCCCCACCACACACGCTGTTCCAGCACCTCTGTCTATACAGTGAGTGGCAGCCCGTGGCAGCGAATCTCAGAGCCCCGGTCGACAGGCTTGGTCTCACAGGGCTTGCGCTACGGTGTGCATGGGTTGGAGCTCTGGAAAAACTGCATTGACTTCACTGATTTACAGCAGCGGAGGGTTTGGCCCAATGTCTCCATAATGCAGGATTAGGATTAGTTACTGCTGACCTGCCCTGCTTCCTCGCGCAGCACGACTCCTAGGTTTCTCCCTGTCACTGGAGATCTGTATTTTCGGCAAGCTTCTTCCATGTATGTGTTTGTACTGGTCCACACATTTGGTTAATTTCGTGACGCTGGTGAACCAGGTGCCAGCTCTTGTCAAGGCTGCAGGCGTTAACTAAGAGCTAACAAACCTATAACTGGACACCAGAGCAATTCACCTGTATGTTAGCTTTGCTCAAAATAGGTAGTAGTCTTATAAGAATAGATTTAGTGTTTGGACTCTGTGAAATGCTTATAAATTGCTGCTTGCATTAATCTCATTTCTAATATCGGTATTCCATGCTGTAAGAAAATACATGTTTTGTTTTATAACTTGGAAAACGTTTGCTCTGAACTTGTTAACCCAGGCAAGGAAATTGTCTCTTCCCCTCCCACCTCGCCCATCTGGAAAGACTATCAAGGAATATCGCAAGGATTGGTTAATGACCTCATTGCACTTTGGAAATGCTGCATGCAGGGAAGCGTGTCTTGTGGACTGGGAAGCTAAACAAAGGAAATAAAACAAAGCCACAGGAAAGTTTTCCATTTCTCTTTTAACTGTTTGAACTCTGACAGGGCCAGAGGCTCTAAAGTGGTTACTGCTGTGAAAGACACTTTGAATTGACAGATCACTACAACTCTGTCACTCGTAGGAGTCAGATGATAACTCATTTGTGTGTATCTGTTTGCTTGCTTTAACCTGTACATAACTTTTATTTATTTTTCCTAGTTAATAAACCTTTAGATAGTTGGGATTGGCTGCAGGCGTCGTCTTTGGTGTAAGATCTAGAGTACCAGTTGAACTGGGGTAAATGACTGGTCTCTTGGGACTGGGAGCAACCTGAATGTGGCGTGATTTTTGGTGTGAGTGACCATTTATCACTAAGTCCAGTTTGTCTGGGTGGCAAGATAGACTGGCGAATCTAAGGGGACTGTCTGTGACTCCGTAGTAAGACAGTTATAATGATCCAGGGGTTCCCATTTGCAGTTGGTTTGGTGAAATCTAATGACAGAACACACCACCAGTTTGGGATGTCTGCCCTGGTTTTCACAGTCTGCCCTGAAGTAGGTCGGGAGCCACTCCAGACAGCGTGACTAATTGCTTCCTCTCTTTCTAACCTCTCCAGGTCCCTTTGCATAATTTCTCTATTGTCATTAGTATTTGCAACTCCACCAACTTTATTAGCATCTACAAATGCAAAAAAAAAAAAAGTGCTTTTCGTTTCCTCTTCCAGGGCATCCGTGAGGATTTTACATACTTGATCAATTGTCGTTCATTACCCTTTGTCCACGGCCCTGCAGTCAGGTTTCCGCTGACATGAACATGTTCCCATCTAAGCTAATTTGGATGGATGTTTCAGGTAAGACTGTAAGACACAGTATCGAATGCCTTACAAAAACTATCCTCTATTTACTACATGACCTTCTCTAAGTTTGTAATTCTATTAAGAAAAGGCAATCAGCTTTGTCTGGGGATATTTATTCTTAATGAACAATCGCGTGCATTCCTAATGACTCCACGTCTGGAACTCTTGGGCCACATTTTGATAGCCTTTCTCGCACAGGTTAGTATCTTATTCCATGAGCAGTCCCAGTGGGAGTAAGGTGTCCTTACCGTGTCCGTGCCTGCCAGCACTAGAACATCAGAATGTGGGTGTGAATCCACTGCCATCAGGCATTGACATTGTACTGGGATAAGTGTTGGTGGCTGTGGGTACCCCCTCTGTATGTGTGTATGAGACCAGCTTTGTTTACCTGTTTGTGACATCACAGGGAAATGGGTGATGCCCGAGCTCCCTGCTCAAGCATATGCTGTTCGTAAGGGCGCGTCGCCTGTCACATCATCACCAGGCAGGAATGAGCTACTTCTAGGGCAGACCAGGAGAGGGCTAAGGAGAGATCATCACCTTTCTGAGAACCCTCTCTGCTGACACGGTACGTCCTAGCTTATTGCACATCAATGCCAGGGTTGTGGCTGGCTGCTGGCATATTAGATTTCAGAGACATGAGTCTTTGGAGGCAGAGATAGAAGGGTAAATTTATCTTGCAGACGCCTTTGGTTCTGCTCCATGCACCAGGGGTCCTGCTGGTTTGGGGGAGATAAAAGAGCAAAAGTCCCTCTACCAAGAGAAAAATATTCTCAGCAATGCCAGGAGGGTTTTGATTTTATCAGGGCACCGACCCAGGGAGTCAGGAGATTTGGGTTCCACGGGGTTCTGCCAGACACCCTGTGTGACCTTTGGGAAGTCTCTTACTCCTTCTGGACCTTACTTTTCCCATTTATAAAGCGAGGATAATAATATCTGCCTCACAGGGCAGGCTGTGACACCCAGTTCATTTGTATGTGTAAAGGACTGAGAGATACTTGGATTGGGGGTACCAGTGGAAGTGCAAATTTCTGGTTTTCTCTTGTACTAACTATGGCAATTTAAGAGGGTTTGCAGGCAGCAGAGACTGTCTTGGGTTTAAAGGATTGGTCTGCGGCAAAAGAGTTCAGGCTCCCAGATCTCTTGGGGCTGAAAAAATAGGGCACTAAATGAAAACCAGCGAAGAAATTCCATTCTTGATTTTAAAAAAATGGTGAGGGATCAGAAAGCCTATTATGTGATAAACACCCACAAGCCTTCTGAGGGCAACAAGACATTCTTGTGTATACATGGTATAAGTCAGTGGTTTTCAGCCAGGGGTACATACACCCCTGGGGGTACACAGAAGTCTTCCAGAGGGTACCACAACTCAGCTAGATATTTGCCTAATTTTATAACAGGCTACATAAAAAGCACTAGTGAAGCTGGTACAAACTAAAATTTCATTCGGACAATGCCTTGTTTGTACTGCTCTATCTACTATACACTGAAATGTAATTACAATATTTATATTCCAATTGATTTATTTTATAGTGATGGGGTGAAAATGAGAAAGGAAGCAATTTTTCAGTAATACAGTAGTGTGCTGCGATAGTTCTGTGTTTTTATGTCTGATTTTGTAAGCGAGTAGTTTTTAAGTGAGGTGAAACTTGGAGTACGCAAGACAAATCAGATTCCTGAAAGGGGTACAGTGGTCTGGACAGGTTGAGAGCCACTGGGATAGGATGCACGTGGTCCTGCGCTCAAGGCACAGGGTTCATGACTAGACACACCGCGTGTGGCGTGGCGACATTCCACACCTCTTTGCTCACGTTGACATTTATTGAGTTCCCCTCCCAGTGAGTTCAGCAGGGGGAGGAGAACTCAGCAATGACACGTCTGCCTCAGCCGCTCTGCTCCGCTCTGCAGCCAGAAAGGCAGCGGGATACCCTGGCGATCCCCACAATGTTGGGGAATTCTCGGGGGGTGTAGAGCCACATTAGCAGGTGGTGTGTCTTCGGGTGCCTGCCCAAGGTGACCTTGCACCCTGGCAATCCCCTGCTGCCGGAACAGCCCCTGGGGCCTGTGAGCGGCTGACAAGTTAGAGCAGCTGTGAGGCGCTGTAACATACCCGGGGGACGGACCCCCGGATCAGGGGAGTGTAAAGGCGTTAAAGCCATCCTTATCCCATGTTCCCCTAGTCTTGTGCTGAGCACAGCTTGGCTGGAACAGGGATCCGGGCTAGCGTGTTCAAACACAGGGTCTCTCCTGTGTCATTCTCTTGCTAAGACACTCCTTCTTTCCCCCGCCCTGGTGCTGAGCATGTGGCGGGGCTGTTCTCCCAGGAACCGGTTGTACCCACAGTCAGTGCATGTAATCTGATTCTCCGCTGTGTGGACTTTCTTGTGTGCTGTCAGACGTATCCCCTGGCTGAAGCGCTTTCCATGCGGGGTGCACATGAAGAGGATCCCGAGGGCGTGGGTCCGCTGGTGGCTCAGCAAGTGGTTGTTCTACTTGAAACTTTCCCCACGTTCCGTGCGTGGGAAGGGCCTCTCCGCTGCGTGGACGTCCTGTGGCCTGCTCAGCGTCGGCTCCGTCCCAAAGCCCCTCCCGCTGTCACCATAGCGATGTACCGTGTCCCCTGGGTAGATTCTCCGACCCAAGTCTGTGCTGCACTCAGTGCGTCGATACGGGGCCTGGTAGAGTGGGAGGGACCCCCTGCGTCTTGTCAGTGTCCCTCCCACGCTGGGCACACTGCGGGGCCATGTCCGCCCCATGGACTCTGGTGTTTGTTCAAGTCACTCTTCTGTCGGAAGCTCTTCCCGCAGCGTAGGCAGGCGTGGGGCCGCTCCCCGGTGTCTTCCCACAGTCGGCACAAGCATACAGCCGCTCCCCTGCGTGCAGGCCCTGGGGTGTCAGAAGCACCTGTTTGTGCTGGTAGCTCTTCCCAGACGCGCTGCACAGTCTGATGCACCTTCAGGATCTTCTTCTGCCAGAAGCTTTTGCTGCACTCAGTCTATTTACAGGGCCTCTCCCCCGGGTAGATATCTGGATGTACCTTGAGCATCTTCCTTTGCCTGTGGATATTTCTGCCAGGTTTGCCCTGGGCAGACCCACAGGCATAAATCTAACATCTCTCCTCTGGATTCTCTCCCACATTCATATGTGTGTAAAGTTTGTGGCTTTGTTGGAACCTCTTCCACAGCACAGTAATGGAATCCAGCTAGCATGTTCTCCTTCGAGTGTTTGCTCATGTCCATTCCACTATAGGTGTGTGCACGCCTCCGTGCATGGTTCCCGGAACTTTTTTCCCCTTACCAGACCCCATAGGGCCGGCTCCGGCATGCCCTGGAGCCCCGTGCACATGCCGTGGTATATGAGGCGTTGCCAGCCCTACACCCCCTCAGTCCCTTCTTTCCGCCCGTGATGGTTGCTGGAACTAGCCTTGCTTGCAGCAAGTTCTATTCCCCTTGTTTGGACGTGTTTGGTATTCTAAGTTAGTTTTAGTTAGTTAAGTAGTTAAGTGTTGTTAAGTGTAGTTAGAGATAAGGCAAGTCCCTGCGGGGACTTCGAGCGGCCGGGCTATGCCCCAGTCACTGGGATTCAAGCCGTGTGCCTCCTGCAGGAAGGCCTTTCCGCTCAGCAACCCCCACAACTGCTGCCTTAAGTGCTTGGGGGAAAAGAAAAGTGCAAGATCTGCAGGGCTTTTAAACCGAGGACTCAGAAGGACCGAGAGATCCGGTTAAAAGCCCTGTTGATGGAGGCAGTGCTCCGCCCGGTGTCCGAGCCGGCCTGCTCCACCTCAGCACCGAACATGACCTCAATGCAGAGCGCAGCGCCGGCATCGGCCTCAACTCAGCACCGTGCAACATCGCCGGCACCGAGGAGAAAGAAGCGGTGCATGGAGTGCGGACACTCCCCTGCGCCATGGGTACGGGCAGGGTCGAGTACAGAGATGCACCGAACTCGGCCCATTAAGGCTCTTTCTCCAGTGTCTGCATCTCTGGTCAGGGAGCCTCCCCTGACTCCTGGGAGTGGGAGAGTGCCCCTGCCAACACCGTTGACACTGGAGGCTTATCAGGTGTCAAGAGCCTTGCTGGCCTTGCCTACGCCACCTCCGCCCCCCCTCTGTTGAGGGAGAAGGGGCTGGTGTCACGGGGGAAACCCGTGTTGGGTCCCCCTGAAAGGCGGTGGAGATCCCCGGTACAGGGAGGAAGATCTCATGTCGGATGGCCACCAGGGGTAGAGCGAAGACGCTCCCCCAGCAGTCGCTCCAGGTCAGCGTCGGCGAGCTGGCCTGCTCCGGCACAGGACGTGGAGTCTCCCTCTCGGCGCCAACGTCAATCCCCGGCACCGGAGACAGCGCAGGCCAGGAGGCAGCACCAGTCAAGGTCTTCCCGGCGGCACTTGGACAGCTCCCGTTCCAGATCCCTGGCACTGAGGAGTTCGCCCGCACTGAGGCGGCACAGAACCCGGTCACCATCGGAGGACCTGGCACCACGCAGTCCACGACGTGGAACCCGGTCGCCGGAGTCTGGCTCGGCACCGAGGAGTTTGGAGCAGTGCCAGTCTCGGTCACTGAAAGGTAAGCGGCACCAGAAGTCATCGGTACCGAGATGACGCTCCGGTACCTCTAGTTCTTTGGAGCACACCTCTGGTCATCGGCACTGCTCACGGCGATGGAGGCGGTCCTCCTTCTGCAGGTTGGAGGCGTCGAGAGGGCAGTCCCCAGCACGGAAGGGCACCTGGGCCCAAGGACGTGCACATCACCGCCAGTCCAGTGGCTTGGGTTCTCCTGGGGGCAGTTGTCGGGAGAGCCAACACCCCCACAAAGCATCACAGCCTGTGGAGCAGTCAGCCCCAGGGTCAATGGCCGCAACAATGGCCTTATTGGGCCCCATGGGGCATCCAGATGGGGCCGGGACCCCAATCCATCCTGTCATCAGGGGTGCAGTCTGTACCTCCATCACAGGAGAAGGCCCGTAGACACCACTCCTCGGACGAGGAGTCGGACCCCATGGAGGGACCCTCAATGGGTGCAACCCTTTGTCAGGCTGGGGCACACCCGCAGGACGCGCCTCGGCAGTCCTCTTCCTCCTCACCGGACGAGGCAGTCTCCCGGGACCACAGGCCGCAGCAGGAGCTGCTCAAGACGGTGGCCTCCAACTTGGGGCTGGAGGTGAGGGAGTTGGAAGAGGCTGATGATAGCCTCTTCAGTGTGCTGGCGGTGACTGCCCCAGCGAGAGTGGCCCTACCAGTCCATGAAAGGGTCCTCAAAATCGTAAAGGCCCTGCAGCAAACCCCTTCCTTGGTTTGCTGTACGTCAAAGGTGACTGAGAAAAAGTATTATGTCCCGGCCGAAGGATTCGAGTATCTGTTCACTCACCCCTCCCCAGGAATCCTGGTGGTAGACATGGCCAACCAGCGGGACAGGCAAGGTCAGCCAGGGTCCACTCCCAAGAACAAAGACAACAAAAAGCTGGATTTGTTTGGGAGACAGGTTTATTCCACGGCAGCCCTGCAGTTCAGGATTGCCAACCATCAGGCCCTCCTGGGTAGATATAATTTCAACTTGTGAGACTCCCTCAGGTGGTTCGCTGAGGCCCTGCCCCAGAACCAGGCCGCAGACTTTACCACCGTCCTGGAGGAGGGAATCACGGTGACTAGGGCAGCGCTCCAGACAGCCAGTGATGCTGCTGATTTGGCGGGCAGGGCCATAGCCTCCGCCATCTCCATGAGAAGGTGCTCATGGCTGCAATCCTCAGGCCTGTCCCAGGAGGTGCAGCAATCGATTCAGGACCTCCCCTTTGATGGGTCGGCCCTAGTCTCTGACCAGACCGATGCAAAGCTGCATGGTCTGAAGGACTCCAGGGCCATGCTTCGCTCCCTGGGCCTGTACACGCCCCAGGCTTCCAGGCGTCAGTCACGACCCCAGGCGCAGTAGCATCCAAGGCCTCCGCCCAGGCCTTTTCAACCTTATAGAAATAGGGACAGAAATAGGGGGTTTAGAAGGAGGAATAAGCCTCCCAGCTTGTCCTCAGCCCCCCAGCAGGGGCCCCCCAGGGGGTCGGGCAACTGGAGGAAACAGTTTTGATGGTGCACTCAAGGGTGGCACCCCAACTGCTCTCCTGGATCTGCCCCGCCCTTTCCTAAACAGGTCAAGGCCCTTCTATCCCGAATGGGCAAAGATCACTTTGGACCGTTGGGTCCTCGAGATAGTCTCAGGTGGTTACACCCTACAGTTTACATCTACCCTCCCCAACAACCCTCCCTCTCCGTCCCTCTTCAGGGACCCCTCTCACGAGCAACTCCTCTTATAGGAGGTGGACCCCTCCTCAACCTGGGAATGGTGGAAATGGTCCCTCAAGGCAGAAGGGGGCAGGTTCTATTCGTGGTACTTCCTCATCCCCAAGGTGAAGAGGGGTCTGAGACCCATATTAGACCTGCGTCGTCTAAACAAATATGTCAGATGATTCAGGTTTCGCATGGTCTCTCTAGCCTCCATAATCCCTTCCCTGGATCCAGGAGACTGGTATGCCGCCCTCGACCTCAAGGACGCATACTTTCATGTGTCTACCCTCCCCAGAAAGACGTTTTCTCTCTTTCACGGTGGCTGGCTCCCACGACCAGTTCACAGCCCTGCCCTTTGGCCTCTCTTCGGCTCCCAGGGTGTTCACCAAGTGCATGGCGGTAGTGGCTGCCCACCTGAGATGAAAGGGTATGCAAATCTTCCCTTACCTGGACGATTGGCTGATCAGGGGCAGGTCCAGGTCCCAAGTGCAGGAGAGCGTGACCCTCACTTGCTCCACGTGCAGCAGGCTGGGACTGCTTATAAACGAGCAGAAGTCCACACTAATCCCAGTGCAACGCATAGAATTCATTGGGGCCACCCTGGATGCCTCCCAGGCCAGAGCCTTCCTGCCTCAATTACGTTTTGAGACGATGGTCTCTATCATCTCCCAGCTGCACCAATGCCCTACGACAACAGCCAGGCACTGCCTACAGCTGTAAGGCCACATGGTGGCCTGCGCGTATGTAGTGAGACTAGCTCGCCTGAGGCTCAGACTGCTTCAGGCATGGTTGGCCTCGGTATATGTGCCGAGCAGACACCCACTGGATCAGGCGGTCACAGTTCCCTGCCCATCCTAGCCTCCCTAGACTGGTAGCAGTCTCCCAGGGCAGTGTTGAAGGGCGTTCTGTTCAGGGAACTGGTCCCGTCGGTCATCCTAATCTCCGACGCCTCGGATGTGGGATGGGGAGCCCACATCAGCACCAACCTAGGCACTCAGGGGCTCTGGTCGGGGGAGGAGAGGCGCCTGCACATCAACGTGAAGGAGCTGAGGGCCATTCGCCACGCGTGCAAAGTGTTCCTCTGATTCCTGACAGGCAGAGTGGTGCAGGTGCTGACAGACAACACCACAGCCATGTTTTACATAAACAGGCAGGGGAGAGCGCGCTCCTTGGCCCTCTGCAAGGAAGCTACCTGTCTGTGGGACTTTGCCGTGAGGCACGATTTACACCTGACTGCCTCTCACCTCCTGGGAGTGAGGAACGACAAGGCGGATGGTCTCAGCAGGTCGTTTCTACCCCGTCACGACTGGTCGTTGCACTCGGAGGTAGTGGCTATGATCTTCCAGAAGTGGGGCATTCCCCAACTGGACCTGTTCATTTTGGCCTGGAACACGAAGTGTCTGAGGTTCTGCTTGCTCCGGGGTCGCGAGACTGGGTCGATTTCCGACGCGTTCCTCATCAACTGGACGGGGACCCACATGTACGCGTTCCCGCCAATCCGCTCCTGTCCCTGGTCCTGTTGAAAATAATGAGGGATAGGGCGGACATTATACTCATCGCTCTGGCCTGGCCGAGACAGCACTGGTTCAGCATGCTGCTGGAGCTTTCGATCGCCCCATCCCTGGAGCTCCCGAAGCGGCACCAACTTCTATCCCAGGACCGTGGTCGCCTGTTGCACCTGGACCTGGACTCCCTGCACCTCATGGCCTGGAGGCTCTGTGACTGACGGAGGGAGAGAGAGCCTGCTTGATACAGGTCCAGCAAGTCCTGCTTGGCAGCAGGAAGCCTTCCACATAGGTCATGTATCGGGCTAAGTGGAGGCGGTTTACCTGTTGGGCGGAGTCCCGGGGTATTCCGCCCAGCCTCTCACCTGTACAGGTGATCCTGGAGTAACTGCTCCAGCTAAAGCTCCAGGGTCTGGTGCTGGCCTCGCTGAAGGTTCACTTGGCGGCCATTTCGGCCTTCCATCAGCCACTAGAGGGGAGATCGCTGTTCTCCTATCCCATGTTGGTCAGGTTCCTCAAAGGGGTGGAGAGGCTTTATCTGCAGGTCCACGACCCGTTGCCTCCCTGAGATCTCAACCTGGTCCTCTCGAGACTCATGGGGCCCTCCTTTGAACCCATGGCTTCATGCCCTCTGCTCATGCTTTCCTGGAAGGAAGGCTGCCTGGTGGCCATTACCTCAGCCAGGAGGGTCTCCGAGATTAGGGCCTTGACCTCAGAGCCCCCTTATACAGTATTTTATAAGGACAAGGTGCAGTTGAGGCCGCACCTGTCCTTCCTACCCAAAGTGGTTTCCCAATTTCATTGTAACCAAGATATTTTTCTCCCTGTGTTTCTTCCCTGGCCTTCTACATCGAGCGTACAAAGCCCTTCCGGAAATCAACGCAGCTCTTCGTCGCAGTGGCCGAGCAGATGAAAGGCTCACCTGTCTCCACCCAGCGCATCTCCGTGTGGATCTCCTCCTACATCAGGTTCTGCTACGAGAAGGCGAAGGTGCCGCTTCCAGGAACCATCACAGTGCACTCAACCAGAGCTCAAGCCTCGTCTACAGCCTTCCTGTAGAGAGTGCTCCTGCAGGACATCAGAGCCGCCACCTGGTCGTCAGTGCATCCCTTCACATCCCACTACGCCATCGTACAGCAGGCGAGAGAGGATGTGGGATTCGGCAGAGCCGTGCTGAGGGCAGCTCTCCGCTAACTCCTACCCACCTCCAAGGTACTGCTTGTTAGTCACCTAGAGTGGAATGGACATGAGCAATCACTCGAAGAAGAAAACAAGGTTACTTACCAGTAACTGCTGTTCTTCGAGATATGTTGCTCATGTCCATTCCACACCCACCCCTCCGGAGTGGTGGAAAGAAGGGACTGGGGGGGTGTAGGGCTGGCAGCGCCTCATATACCGCGGCGTGTGCGCGGGGTTCCAGGGGGAGCCGGAGCCGGAGCTAGCCCTACGGGATCTGCTAAGGGAAAAAAGTTCCGGGAACCGTGCACGGAGGCATGCACTCACCTATAGTGGAATGGACATGAGCAACACATCTCGAAGAACAGCAGTTACTGGTAAGTAACCTTGTTTTTCCTGCTGGATTCCCTGTATTACACTGTACAAGCTCCTGCAGTGTCTCCCTCTATCACAGCTCTGCCAGCCATTCCCTTCCCAGCTTCTTGAGATTTGTTCCATCTTCAAGAGAGGACATACCGATGGTAATACAATGAACCTAAATAAGATACTGTGAGAGCAAGGCAGGGCTAATATGCACAAGAACACATGCAGTCTGTGTTTAGATAAGGTGATTTTTGCGCAATGAGATGGACCCAGAAAACAAAGTGATCAGCAATGGATTAACTCTGTGATACAGTTATAGTGTTACTCCTTTTGACACCGGTTAGCCAAATTCAGAGTACAGAGGATTGTTCCAGCTAGGAGGAGAAGTTGGTGATAGAGTTAGGTATTTTTCTTTGATGCTGTCTTGTTTATTTACATTTAAGGAGCTACAGAGAAACACTGTGCTACTTGCATTCTTCTGGTTTGTGCTGTAATGCAAACCCCTATCGCCCACCTTATATCCCGCCCCATCATTTCACCCCTCCTCTGCTGACCTCCTCTCTAAATGGACTGGAGCTGAAGAACCAGGCCTCAGCACAGAAGATGCTGAATTTTGAGGAAAAGATGCTAGCCAGCTAATTGAGGCATGACTTGAAGATGAAGGAAAGATTTAATCTTCACTGGAACATGTATAAGACTATTTGACATGTCAGCCCAGAACACCCTTGTCCTTAACCCCAGCTTGGTTGTACCCCCGGCCATTGCTTCCATATTATCATGTTCTACAGCCCATGGAGAACTCAGGGTGGGGGTTGAACCAATCCATGCACCAAGGAATTGCAGAAACAGCCGTACCCAATGCACTCTACTCCATGCAGCCTCTCTCCTGGATGGAGGTCATGTTGCTGGCTCCTAGTGTCATAACACCACTTTCCTGGTCCTACCCCTGTATCGTCAGAGTCCACTCGACAGGCCCAGCCCCTGTACTTGCCTCACACACAGGAAAAGACCACAAAGAAGGGAATGTAGCCCAGAAGGAAGAGAATAAGCTTCAAACGCAAGATGGCTGTGGATCTTTATAGCCTCAGATACCCTCACCTCACTGTGTACCGAGCACACCTCTCCACCCTGTAAATCAGACATATGAGTCAGGCTGTGACAAGGCAATGCCCTGAGCCCAAAGCACCTCCCAGAGGCTCACGTGGAGATTCAGGCAAAGCTGGGTAGTCAGAGAGCCCCTGGGACTTCAGATCACCCCTTCTCATGTGCCCAGGCAGTGCGGGACAATGAGCAGAGCTGCCCTTGCCAGATGTCTCCTGTGTTCTTGTTGTTTGAGAACTGCTGATCTGAGGACACAATTGTGGGAAACCAGCTCCAAGCTGTTTTCCTGTAAATGGAGATCACTGACCAAACAAGTCCTGAAGGCCCTGGGCTTCATCCCGGGTACAAACCGAAATGGAAGCCAGCAGTGTAACTGTGAAAGACAGAATCTGAAACCTTTATGCCTGTGCGCTGGCTACAGGTGCCAGGGCCCCGAGTCGCAGCAGCAGCATTAAGGTACGCAAGGCCCCTGGGCAGGCGGCGACAGACCCTTCACTGGTCTGGGGGATCCCCAGAATGTCACACCGCGGTATCGGAATGCTTCTCAGCCAGCCTCTTGCTGTGCCTTGTCGCTATTCCCTGGGTAACCTCAGTGAAAATAATCCGTTCTTTGCCAGCCTGTCAGCTACAGCCCTGGGCCAGATTCATCCCAGCACTGGCCCTGCGGCTGGTGCAGAGAGGTGACTCATACACACAGGGCTGCCTTGACTTGTGCCCTGCTTTAATGGTTCCCATGGGCCACTGCAGAGATGTAAGAATGTCCCAGCCCTGTCTCCTCCAACCCCGTGTCCCAAGTACTTCAGGTCACCCCTGCTCTCACACACCCAGGCACTGAGGAACCATGAGCAGAGCTGCGCTTGCCAGATTGTCTCACGTGTTATAGTTTGAGAACACTGATCTAAGAAACCAACTCTGGGAAACCAGCTGTTTTCCTGTAAATGGAATTCACTGATCAAGCCCTGAAGTCCCTGGAATTGATTCAACATAGAAACGGAAATGGAAACAGCAGTTTAACTAACTGTGAAAGATAGAATCTGAAACTGAATTATAAATAGATGACACCACATAAAAGTTCATTTTTTCTGTGGGAACCCCCACCGGTCTGGTGGACAGCATAGAGGACGCAGGGACCAGCAGGCTCTGAAGGAAGAACAGACATTGGTTCTCTGAGCTAAAAGATACAGTGCTGTCTGTGTTTGAAACTTGGGTGTAACATTTGAAAGAAGGGGTTGTAATAGCAGCAAATGCTTTGAAAATGTTCATTAGCGGCTTGTTAATAATAGCAATTGGGATTTTTACAGCCCAAAAGTTCTGGGCACTTTACACTATGGCCAAGATTTTCAAAAGTGACTTTGGGGGTCCCATTTCACACACCAACCCGATTCTCAGAAGGTGCTGAGCGCTCGCCCCCTGGAGCTCAGGCCCCTCTAAGGGTCTCCAGTTGGGCCCCTGAAAACTTAGGCACCTACAGTCACTGATCACTTGAAAATCTTGGGCTACAAATAGAAAAACGTGTCCCCACCTCAGATAGATTACAGACCGAGTTTAGCACGATGTCAGCAGTGTGCCCTGGTTGTCAAGAAGGCTAATAGCATATTGGGCTGCATTAGTAGTGTGGTAATCGGTGTGTTGGTCACCGGTGTTTATCAGTGTAGGCTGCGTGCATGTGTCCCTGTGTAGATGCTGTCCCAGCCTTGGCCAGGAAACTGAGATGGCTCTCACGATCGAATGAGTCGACACGACCACAGATTAGCTGAGTAACGAAGGCCCCAAGCCAGGTTTATTGTGTGCGGCACAATGAGAAATGACTTACAGAGTATTTCTGGGTCAGTTTCATATCGGCGGCGTTATAATGGTCTCGGCCCAACGGTGGGACTTTCCATTATCCCCTAGACCGGACACCGGTATTCCCTCTGACACCCTCTTTTATAGACTGTTACATACACTTTCGGTCTGCCCCTTTTCACGTAGGTAGTTGCCACCCTCCTGACGTAGTCTAATACCACCTTTTTCCGTTGATTGGCTGATTTGGGCACCGCCACTCCATGTATCATTTCTATCCATAGAAGTGTCATTTCAGAGAGTTAGTATCTTGGTACCTCTTATACCTACTACATATTTTAGTAATATTTTGGCAGTCTTACAACCTTGCAGAATCAGCACTTTCCTATACCAGTCTCAGTTAACTTGAGTGACCCCTTATACTTCTGTTCACTCGGCTTTTTCCATCTAGGCCTTAGCCTGTTTTACAGGCCTTAAGCTCTCACTTCTTACTACAAGTAGGAGCATTGCCAGCAGGACGCGGGAAGTGATTATTCCCCTCTATTCGGCACTCGTGAGGCCGCATTTAGAGTATTGTGTCCAGTTTTGGGCCCCCCACTACAAAAAGGATGTAGACAAGTTGGAGAGAGTGCAGCGGAGGGCAACAAAAATGATCAGGGGGCTGGAGTACAAGACTTATGAGGAGAGGCTGAGGGAACTGGGCTTGTTTAGTCTGCAAAAGAGAAGAATGAGGGTGGATTTGATAGCAGCCTTTAACTACCTGAAAGGGGGTTCCAGGGAGGATGGAGCTAGGCTGTTCTCGGTGGTGGCAGATGACAGAATAAGGAGCAACGGTCTCAAGTGGCAGTGGGAAGGTCTAGGTTGGACATTAGGAAAAAGTTTGTCACTAGGAGGGTGGTGAAGCACTGGAATGGGTTACCTAGGGAGGTGGTGGAATCTCCATCTTTAGAGGTTTTTAAGCTGAGGCTTGACAAAGCCCTGCCTGGGATGATATAGCTGAGGTTAGTCCTGCTTTGAGCAGGGGGTTGGACTAGACACCTGCTGAGGTCCCTTCCAACTCTATGATTCTATGATAAATTGCCCGGCAACAGAGAGGCGGAGCCAAAGCAGGAAGGGGAAATATAAAAGGCCGGCCTAGCAGAGCAGTGGGGGAAAGCTGCCGCCAGAGGCAGACATGTCTTCCCGCAGGCTGCGGCCTAGGCCTGACTCTGGCCGAGCAGCCGTTTGGAGCAATCGCCCCAGCGAGCGGAGCATCCAAATGCTGCCCGGATCGCCAGGCCCTGGTGACTGGACAGGGCCGCCGAGCCCTGGTAATTGGAACGAGCCACCCGAGACTCTGGGGTGGGAAATAGCCCCTGAGGCCGGCCCTGACCTGGAGGATCTGCCTGACGCCGGGGCCCCACTGGAGCTGCCGGGGACCCACTGGGACCCTGCGACCTGGAGGAGCTGCTCTCGGCTGAGGAGGAGCCAACGGTGAGGGACTAGCAGGACTCCCGCTGGCCTTCTACCCCGAAGAGTGGGAGGAGGACGCCTGGCTCCAGGAACCCGGGTTCCGGGTGGGAGGAAGTAGCCCAGGGGCAACCGACTACAGTCGGGCTGAGCTTACGCTTGAAGCAGTGTCAGCCTGTTGCGGCGGGAGCCCCACTGACACAGGGGCAGAGTCACTTTGCCACTGGTAGGGCCCTGGGCTGGGACGCAGTGGAGTCGGGTGGGCCTGCGTCCCCCTTGTCTAGCCACCCCGGCAGTGCTTGTCTTCTCGGATCTATTGCTGCCGAAGATACTGAGCCGGGGACCCATACACACCTTGCCAGCCCTGTCTGCTCAAGGGCTGGGGGGCTACTGACTACTTTGGTTGCCCCGCCCTGCCTGAGAGCCTGAGGGTTATAAACTATCTACCAGCTCCACCCCGCCTAGGGGCTGGGGGCTAAACACTCACCAACCCTAGCTCTTTCCCGCCATAGACCAACGTGCTGTGGCCTTCCTCGGAGCCTGGGCCTCAGGAAAAGCTGCAACACCCCCGCTGGGCTGGGATGCACACGTACAAACCTAGTAAAATAATCCGTTCTTTGCCAGCCTGACAGCTACAACCCTTGGCCAGATTCATCCCAGCACTGGCCCTGCGGCTGGTGCAGAGAGGTGGCTCATACACTCAGGCTCGTGCAGAGAGGTGGCTCGTACGCTCGTACACTGCCCTGCTTCAGTGGTTCCTATGGGCCATTGCAGAGATGTAAGAATGTCCCGGCCATGTCTCCTCCAAGTTCGAGTCCCAAGTACTTCAGGTCACCCCTGCTCTCACACACCCAGGCACTGAGGAACCATGAGCAGAGCTGCGCTTGTCAGATTGTCTCACGTGTTATAGTTTGAGAACACTGATCTAAGAAACCAACTCTGGGAAACCAGCTGTTTTCCTGTAAATGGAATTCACTGATCAAGCCCTAAAGTCCCTGGAATTGATTCAACATAGAAACTGAAATGGAAACAGCAGTTTAACTAACTGTGAAAGATATAAACAGAATTATAAATAGATGACACCATATAAAAGCTCAGTTTTTCTGTGAGAACCCCTCCAGTCTGGTGGACAGCGTAGAGGACGCAGGGACCAGCAGACTCTGAAGGAAGACTACACATTGGTTCTCCGAACTGAATAAGCAGCAGAAAGGTACAGTGCTGTCTGTGTTTTGAAGCTTGGGTGCAACATTTGAAAGAAGGGCTTGAAATAGCAGCAAATGCATTGAAAATGCTCATCAGTGGCTTGTTAATAATAGCAATTGGGATTTTTACAGCCCAAAAGTTCTGGGCACTTTACACTGTGGCCAAGATTTTCAAAAGTGACTTTGGGGGCATCGCTTGACACCCCAACCCGATTCTCAGAAGGTGCTGAGCGCTCGCCCCCTGGAGCTCAGGCCCCTCTAAGGGTCTCCAGTTGGGCACCTGAAAACTGAGGCACCTACAGTGACTGATTACTTATGAAAATCTTGGGCTACAAATAGGAAGACGTGGTCCCCGACTCAGATAGATTACAGACCGAGTTTAGCACGATGTGACAAATATGGGTAACTGACTAGTGGGGGGGATGGGGCAAGGAATGAGGAGTGTCACAGTCGTAGGATCAGCTGGTGACTCGGTAACAGACTGTGCTGCATATCTTGGGCACTTAATCTGAACTTTTTATTATTTATCTTTTATCAGAATTGCAGCCTCACAGTGTTAGGTGCTGCACAAACAGACTGGAAGCACATATGTGCGCTCACACGCAAACACACACACATGTGCTCACACACAAACACGCACACATGTGCAGGCACACGCAAACACACGGTCCCTGCCACAAGCAGTTTAGTCTTATTCTTAGAAAACATGAAATAATCAGTAATGTTCATTCACTTCTTGTGGGACTCACGGAAGGAAACTTGAGGAGAGGGTGAGGAGCTGGTGCCCTACATTGACAGGGCATGTCAAGAGTGGAGGGTGTCCCGGAAGCAGGCACAGACATGGCTTGGCAGAAGCAGATGAACAGCACCCTGAGCCTGGCGTT
This sequence comes from Emydura macquarii macquarii, assembly GCF_026122565.2. Taxonomy (NCBI): domain Eukaryota; kingdom Metazoa; phylum Chordata; order Testudines; family Chelidae; genus Emydura; species Emydura macquarii. The sequence continues at coordinate 97,158 of NW_027130669.1, forward strand.
ATCCGTGCTGCCGAGAGGATGGAGGGTGATGTGACAAGGGACTAACTCGGGGATGCAGACAGCGGTGGCATCGTGCCGGGCTGGGAAGGTGAGGACAAGAAGTATGAAGTAGATGCAGTGAAGTAGGGAGAAGCCAGTGGGGAGATTGAGAGAGGAAAGTGTCTGGTCAGAATGACAGGCTGGGAAGACTATTTTTGCAGCAGCAGCATTTTGTTTTGGAGAGCTCTGAAGTGGGTATTGGGGAGGCCAGAGATGGGGAGGCTGCAGTAATCCACGTTGGAGACGATCAGGCGAGACAAGAGGTTTAACCGTTGGCCTAGAGAGGAAAGGTTGATCTTGCAGACATTGTGGAGGCAGAAGCAGCAGGATTTGTACACGCTCTGGGGGTGATATCCAGGAGGAGCTGTCTGAAGAAGGGTTGAAAGGTAGGATGGGCAGTGAGAGAATGCAGGAAGACAGCCACGCAGAGAGAGATGAAACCAAGGCAGCCGGTGACAGGGAGACGACCCATAGAACCGGCTGGTTTCACTCTAGCCCAGTGGATCTGGTTTCCTGGCCGGGCTCTTTGTGAAGTGAATTACAGCAGTGCGCACTGGTGTGTGAAGCACTTCCATTCCTGCTGGGCAGTGCCTTACATCCACTTTGCACATTGGTGTCAGTGACAGCAGGGCAATGGGGCTCAGGCCCACAGAGCTTGAATTTGCTGTGGTAAGAGACCAGAAGCCAGTGAAGGGACTCGAGGAGGAGAGAATGCGCTTGGAGACCAAGGAAAGGGGGTGACTTCAGCAGCAGCATTTGTGCTAGACTGGAGGGGGATGAGGTGAAAGCAGGGAAGCTGGAGAGCTTTGGATTCAGCAGTTAAGGGATGGACATTGGACCAGATTCAAAGGTGCCCCCACCTCAGAGAGCCCCTAGGCCACCTCTCCAAGAGCCCCAGCACAGAGGTGCATCAGGGATGTTGTGGGGTGGTCCAGGGGTTGGAGGAGACGTGGCTGGGACATTCTTACATCTCTGCAATGGCCCATGGGAACCATTAAAGCAGGGCACAAGTCAAGGCAGCCCTGAGTGTACGAGCCACCTCTCTGCACCAGCCGCAGGGCCAGTGCTGGGAGGAATCTGGCCAAGGGCTGTAGCTGACAGGCTGGCAAAGAACGGATTATTTTTTATTATCAGTAGAAACCCTTCTTGTTACACTTCACATCCCTTGCTAACTGCAATTCCAGTTGTTGTTTGGCCTTCCTGATTTCACCGCTCCATGCTCGAGCAGTATTTTTATACTTTTTCCTAGCAGGGATGTAAAAGGTTAACCGTGTAAACGGTAATCAGCTGTTCAAATGTTTCATTTAAAGTGGGGGAGAGAGGGCAGCCCCCCCCCCCCCCCCCCCGCAAAAACTGGACACTGTACTCCAGATGTGGCCTCACCAGTGCCGAATAGAGGGGAATAATCACTTCCCTCCATCTGCTGGAACTCACTTTCAGGTAGTTAAAGGCTGCCATCAAATCCCCCCTCATTCTTCTCTTTTGCAGCAACAAGAACGCAGACGAGACTGGCCTTGCCTGGTTCAACAGGGAACGTCTGCCTGCCTGATCAGGACTGGTGAGCACAGCGTTGTAAGCTTAGCATGTGCACCATGTCTGGTGATTGTTAATAAATACAGGATAAGGTTATTATTGTGTAAGACTCTCTCACAGGTAAAAGATCCTGCAAACCCACAGTAGTATACACCTGGAGCCCTGCGAATTGGGAAAGGGTGTGGGTACTTATATTAACTGGGCTAGTTTCACCCTGAGCCCTATGAATTGGGTACGGGTGACTCCGAACCCTAGAGTGTGAATTGGGTAAGGGTAGGTGCCTTTCCCCCACAGCCCTATGGTCTGGGAAAGGGTGGGGGTGCCTAAGTAACCAGGTTACGCCTGGAGCCCTATGGACTGGGAAAAAGTGGGGAGCCCTTATGTGTGGGTAACAGATTGGTGGAGAAGTCAGACAGCCTAAGGTCATTTGGACCAAACTGACAGAGCCTCACCCAGTGAATAATAGTAGAAAGGTCACAGTAGCAGAACCCCGTGTCATAGGGGTCGATTCCTGCTTGACAGAATGAACACTCTGAAGCGTCAGGAGGGAATGAAGAAAAGGATCAAGGAGGGGTTAGTTGAGGAGCCCACCCTCCTAGCTAAATGGGTAGCGGAACAGGTCCATGCCCTTGGGAAGAAGACTCCTTCCAGGGAGGGATGCCTTTGAGTCCGCTTGTAAGGGGTTTGAAGCATTCTGTAGGTGTCCGAAGCCCAAGCCAAAGAGAGAGGCTATAAAAGCAGCCATGGGCTGGGCGCTGTGAAAAGCTGTCACCAATCTCTTCAGCCTGGTAGCAGCCAGGAAAGGCAGTTGGAGGATTATAAATTCAAACTGGGTACAGTTAGGGATGATTTGGCTCAGTATAAGCCATGCCAATGTGCCAGTGAGGCTTCAGCGTTACAGAATGCAACAGCTTTACAGGCAAAAGCAGGAGAGTCTGAACAACTGAAACTGAAAGTAGAAAACCTGAACGGGGTGGGGGGTGTATCTACATTGCAAATGAAGTCGGGGGCTGCCCAGGCCGCTGTCAGAACTGTGTTACAAGAAAATAAGGATCGGGCCCAGGCAAACAACGCCCATACTGTTTGCAGACAGCGAATAGAGAAACTGGAAAACATGTTGGGAGCCCAGAGGGGCTTAGTGGCAGCAGTAGGAGGAGAAGCAGGTGTGAGCATGGGGATACAGACATCTGGGATAGTCCTGGGAATGGGAATAGTTGGATCGATCCCGAATGGTCATTAGCCCCTGATGCCTTTCCTGAAGGGCCCTATGCACACAAGGAATTGCAGGATTTGAAATTAAAGGCACAACAATCCAGTCCTGTGGCTCCAGTTACCACTAGGGTGATAAAAAAACAGAACCTAACCTTGATGACCAACCGCAACCAAGGGAAACAAGCCTAAATATTACAGCGATTTCTGATTTTACCCCAGACCAGGTAAGGGCGGCTCCTCAGTTATTAGGACCCTTAGAGAGGGATACATGTCTGGACTGGATGGTTTAGAGCCTTGATGCCCCATAAAGTGATACCTGGAAAATTCCACAGGAGCACAGAGTCAGTGATCACTGGAGAAGATACAGAATTGTTCCAATTTCATTTAATAAAATTATTTCAAATTAAAAATACATCATGAGCAACAAAATACCAGCAGTGAGGGCTCAAATGTCTGTGCCCTGACATCTGAGCCTCTGTTAGAATCTGTCTGTCCATCTCATAGACTCGTAGACTTTAATGCCAGAAGGGACCAGTGTGATCATCTAGTCCGACCTACTGCACATGGCAAATCACAGAACCTCCCAATCACAGAACTCTGCCAATCTGACCTGGCAGGGAATTCCTTCCTGACCGTCATCAGTTGGTCCCTGAGCCTGTCAGCAAGACCCACCAGCCAGACAGCAGGGAAAGAATTCTCTGTAGTTGCTCAGGGCCCTCCCCATCTACTGCCCCATCTCCAGCCGTTGGAGCTACTTGCTACTGGCAGTGGCAGATTAGAGGCAATCTCATCACATCATCCCCTCCATAAATTAATCAAACTCTGTCTTAAAACAAGCTCGGTTTTCACCCCCAACCATCTCCCTACCTGGCTGTCTGTGTGATAATGTGCTAACTGTGCTGTTACCTCATTCTCCCCCTCCTTCACCTCCACTGTTCTCATCTCTCTGCTGCATCTTGTCACCATCCAGATTTTCAGCTCTTTTGGGCAGAGGCTGCCTTTTTACCGTGTATAGCGACAGTGAGAGTGAAAGCACAACAAAAATGGCTACTATCTCCATTCCCCTGCATCTCCCACTCTCCACCATCTTCCTTGAGAGCAACTTGGCTTTACTCTCTTTGGGAACAATAGGCCTGGGCCCGAGGAAGAGTCTGGGCAGAACAAGGCCCTACAGGCCAAACACCCCGGGAGCAGAGGGGTGGAGCCAGGCCAGGAAGGGGAAGCTTAAAAGGCCGGCCCAGCAGCTCAGTCAGGGGGAAGTTGCTGATGGAGAAGGACGTGCCTTCCCTGAGGCTGCGGTCTGGGCCAGACCCAGGCCCCACGTCTGTGCAGACCGACCAGAGCCTCCAAGGCCTGCCTGGGTGGCCGGGCCCTACTGACTGGTTCTTTGACCTTATTCACGGTCTGCCTTTCAGTTATTCGGAACAGAGTATTTGGCAATATTCCTATGGAAGTTAAGTTAGATTTCTGTTTGCCTAAAAGGTTCCACTTGTACTAGAGCCTGGAATTACAAAAAATAGCAGTTTGGTCCAATTGGTTAATTACATGGGAAATCGTTATAGTTCTCCCCATGGAACGTCTGGTCTCCCTTCAGAGCCTGGAACTTTATGGGTTTGTGGAGGGGGGAAATACTGATTATCTCACTCTCTCTATTGAAGCAGGATAGTTCTCTCTCGCCATTCAGTTTGGAGACACTGAGGCTACGTCTATACTGACTGCGGCAAAGTCGCCGCCGTCAGAGCGATCTTTCTGGATCAACTGAGCGGTCAGTGAAGACCCGCTCAATCGATCAGGAAGTCGACGCTGGTAAACCACCCCCACAAGTGGCATAGTGCTGTGAAGACGGCACGCAGAAGGGAAGCACAGCAGTCGATGGGAGTTACATAAGCTACTCTGTGTAGTTTGTATAACTCCCATCGACTGCCGCTGAATAGCCAGGTAAGTGTAGACGAGGGCTGATAGTTTGAGAATAATGAATTTCCTGAGATCTTTGTTTCTTCAGAAGAGCAACCTCCTTCTCAAGGCCAGTTTCTGGTAGGAACTTAAGACTGGGCCCAAGTTTCCCCAAGGGTTTGGACCATGAAGGCCTTTGTTAAAGAGAGTTTCTAGGTGTTAGACTTCAGCTAAGGTGATTTACTTTGGCTAGAAATGAGCACAACTCATGTCATCAGAACTGAAGGCAGTTTCTCATGGCAGGAGCATTGATCTTTTGTAGGCAGCAGATAGCCTTTCTGCTATAGTTACTGATTGGATCTTTTTGTGGGTATTGTTTCCCATTGAAATGTAGAGGTAGAGGTGGGTCCTACCCAAAAAAAAAAAAGTCAGATGCAAATGTTGCCATCTTTCTGAAGACAGGTCAGGAGCAGCAGAACTGCTTGTGTGTGTCCAGGAGAGGCCACAGTAGACTCATGAAAGCCTGTCTTTCAACCTTTTCTTAACTTCCTGCCTTGTAAACACAACCTGTTTAAGTCTTTCTAGTTCTGTTTTTCTGATGATTCCCATAAAGTTTTTCATAGTTATTACAGTCTTTTCACATTCTGTGGTATGTTGGTTCAGCTCTCTTAAAGTATTTCTTTAATTCTGGAATTTGACATTCATTCTTCATCTTTTGAATAACTTTTCTTTCAAAGGGGAATTTATCTATTCCAGCTTTGCATATAGGAATTTTATTCCCAATATTTTGATTTTATACTTAGTTAACTTCCATAATTTATAATCAAGTTCAACATTCTACTCCAAATAATTTCATATCTTCATTGTCACTATATATTTTGGCCTGGATCATTTTACATTTACTAGAAAAGTACAAACCAGTGTGGATGAGTACAAGAATTGTAAGGTTGGTAAGAATCTGGCTAAAGTGGAGACAACTGCTGTGCTGTGCTCAAAGGGGAACTGTTGGGCTGGAGGCAGGTTACTAGTGGAGTTCCTCAAGGATCAGTGCTGGAAAAGATTTTATTTAGTACTTTCATTAATGACCTTGGTCCAAAAAGCAGGAGTTCGCTAATGAAATTTCCTGATGACACAAAGTTGAAAGGACAAGGTGGGCGTCCAATAAAAGAAATTACCTCAACCACTTTGTCTCTCTAACATCCTGGGCCCAACATGGTTACAACACAGCATACAAAGCTGGAAGGCCTCGGCGACAGAAGATAATAGGAATATCATACAGGAAGAATCAGATAACCGTGAGAACTGGAGTGATAGAAATGGGATGAAATTTAATAGTGAAAGGCTTCGCATTTAGGGGTTACTAACAAGAATTTCTGCTATAAGCTGGGCACCCATCAGCTGAAAATGACAGAGAAGAGGAAAGACCTCTCTGTATTAGTAGATCCCAGGACCACAAACCAATGTGATGCAGCTGTTGTGATGTTCTCCCCTCGCAATCTGGACTGGTGTGTAGCTGTGTCACCCCAATCCCTCACTCCCGGGCCCTGACTTACTCTGTTTGCTGTGTGAACCACCCACTTATGGGTCAGCCCACTCCCAACCTCCTGTGAGTAATGGGTCCCTAGCCCAGTGAAGGAGCACTTCTGGCTAACCACTATGGATTGACCCCCAGCAAACACCCCCAGTCCCAGATGCAACCCTGGGAACTGCCGTCTTACAGGGTTCAGTGCTGTACATTGCATCCTGCAAGCTCATTTACATTCGTCCATCAATTTATCAAAGACATTGCTATGCACCAGCTCTGTCACTCCAAGTGAAGTCTCTGCACACACTCAATCGATCTGCACTGTTTTAGCTAAAACAAACAAATAAGTTTATTGACTACAGCAAGATTTTAAGTGATCATAAATCAGATTAATCTGAATCAAGAGGTTAGACCACAATTAACTAAAAGGTAACTCGCATCCTAAACTAAACTTAATATTTCAGTAGCTTTTCAGTCCTTGAGGTTAGCTTACCCACAGCTGGCTGCATCCTGACTCCCGTGGGCAGTTTCTCAGTGTCCTTAATGGATTCCAAGGGAGAGCCCAGAGACAAAGATGCCTCTTTCTTTTAACAAATTTCCTCAACACCCCTTGGGGTCAGGTGATCGGCCATGTCCGGCAATGGGCACAAATCACACTATTAGGGTGTACATGGGGTACAGCGTGTCACAGCTCTGAAAGAGGTAAATTTGATCTTAGGATGTATGAGGCAAGGTATTTCCTGTAGAAAAAGAGAAGTATAAATGCCATTGTACAAGGCACTGTTGAGACCTCATCTGGAATCCTGTGTGCAAATCTGTTCACCCATATTTAAGAAAAAAGAATTCAAACTGGGACGGGTGCAGAGAAAGGCTGCTAGAATCATCACAGGAATGGAGGGCCTGTCTTCCTAGAGGAGACTAAAAGAGCTTCCCTTGTTTCACCAAGCAAAACAAAGGCTGAGAGGGGTTAGGACTGCTCTCTATAAAATACACAAACAGGGTTAGCACCAGAGAGGGAGAAGAGCTTGTTAAGGCCCTTCTGTCTACCCCCTTTCCCCCCACCGCCCCCCGCCCAGTTCTTGGTTTGCTGATAGAAGCAGAAGTCCAGATTCCAGCAACAGGCAATACAATGGGTTTATTGGGATAATCAAGCAAGCATGAATCCCAATTCTTCATACCAGTAATTTTTCTTCTCCGCACTTCCTGTTTGACACTATAAAAACTGAGGTATCTTAACCATTCATTTTAAAAAAAAATTACAAGATTTTTTTAAACCACTTCTAACATATTGTAACATAATTCTCTGACCAATCATACCCCTTCACCTTCATTGATTACAATTAGTTATGCAACAGACACATTCAAATAATCAAACAGAAATTATCAGAAAAGTGGATAACATAATGACCAAACAATACAAAATGTAGATTTTACAACCACAACTGTTGACAAGTGTTTAAAAACCAGACAAAATGCTATCAAACAAAGTTTTCTTTTAACATTCTAAGATCTTTTCTTTATCTGGAGGCGTTAGACTGAATCGCCTTCTTAACAGCCTGGTGTTACCTTGTTTTAATGTAATGTGTTTGGAATGTGCGGATGTGACTGCACGCTTCCCAGTTTATGGCTTCCCCTGCTGCTTCTTTTTTTGTTTAGCCAAAATACAAGGTCTCAGACGGTCATAGTGAAAAAAGGCCCATAAACAGGCAGCCTGTAATTTTGATTCTTTGTTTTTATACCTCTGCAACTAGCTAAGTGATAAAAATATACTTAAAATCAGAGGCCTTTCCAGGCAGGCCTGAATATCTATATTCTAACAGAGCTATTTAAACTAAATGACAATGTTGGCACAAGAACAATGCCCATGAATATATGCAGGACATGAGAAGGAGGTTGCTAACCATCAGAGGAGTGAGGTTGTAGAACAGCCTCCCATTACGAGTAATGGGAGAAACGAACTAGTTTTAAGATGGAGCTTGATAAATTTACGAGTGGGATGACATGAGAGAGCTGCCTGCTGTATCAGAGGACTGAACTCAACCCAGAAGGTCCTTTCCAGTCCTATGTTAGTGTAAAGCACGAAGGATTCTTTCTCCAAGAATCAAGCAGCACAGACAATACTGAAGCGGTTTATTCACGATACCGGGAAGTCTGATAAATCAGCTTCAGCTTCATGGTGTTACAGTGGTCAATTATATACGCTTTCTTATCGATGACATGGTATGTTTTAAATTCTTTATCTGTTCACTTACAAATACAGACATTCTCCAATCCGGAGAGCACAACGGTGATAATGGTCTTTACATTCATTCAGAGACACTTTAATCACTCTACTTACATCAAGGATCCCAGGGCTACACTCGGGGCAGGGGTAGGGTGGAGGAAGAAGGGGGGGGGTCCTTACAGATAGATGGTAGGTGAGACAGAAATTCTAAAAGCAAATGTGCTGTTCCCATTGGAATTAGAATCACTAAGAGGAGATCTGGCTTCCTGAGCCATCAGATGCTTACACTAGCCATTGTCCTTGAGGATCAGGTATGCTCGTTAGCCATTTACATGAGTTTCGACCTACAACTTGTTAGCTGAAAACAACCTCAAGCCTTACATGAGCTTATATATGAGTATTGAGAAGTATAATTAGTTGATATCATTAAGCTGTGGTTTGTTCTAGGAACAATAGGACAATCATATTTTCACACTACTAAATATTAATCAGTAACAATTCCTAATATTAGACATAACAGTCTAAAACATTAGAAATCTCTAAGTAAAATTGTAGACTATAATTCTTTTTGCTATTAGTGTGGCTTAAGTAGTGTGCAGCGTCTAGTGCGTGTCAACTCTGTGCCAACTAACCCCCCTCCATGTAGACACGGCCAAAGTTTCATACATTCACCAAATTTAAACTTTGAAACAACATTCTATGATACACATCTCAAGAGGAGGCTAGTGTGATGGATTCTGCAGTAAACCTTTTACAGTAAGATGGGTGGTGGGTGATGTTAGGATATAAGTATGTAACGTAAGTTCATATAAATATTTAGGCCTGTGTACTTGCCTGAGATGGGATTCTGGGCCCCTGGGCCTGCCTGAAAGTCAAAGTCTCTGAGCTACACATGTTAGCAAAGAACAAAGACATAGTGTGTTCCTTTTGCCTGTTTGCAATTAGATGGGTTGTTCTTTATTACTGTGAAAAGATAAGGGATGCAGTTAAAGTGTTTCAAGGCGTACTAAAGGTTTAATATATAAATGCGCAAGTAAGGAGAAGCTCTGACTCCTCTTCAAGACAGATGCCAGAGCAAAGCCAAGCAACCGGCTGAAAAAGTAAATAAAGGTGTTAAAAAGAAACAAACATATGGCCATAAACTAACCACGGCCGAGATGTGACCCCACTCCCTGCCCGTCCCATGCAGTACAAAAGGGGTTGTGCCAAAACCCCAGGCCCAGACCCCCGAAAACAGAATAGGACCATATATTAGAAGGGGTGGTACTGGGGGGGTGCCTACAGGTATAATTAAAGATATTAAAAAGAAGGGGAGGAGGAGAGGGTTTTGTTGGCATACAGAACCACGGTCACAAAAATAGGGATGTTTCTCCTATATTACAACTCAAGGTTCAAGGGTCAAGTCAAGGATGGTCTTGTGCTGCCATCATGCTGAGACCCCAATACACATCCTGGGCCACTCCGGTCAAGTAGGATGCTAGCAGAGTGCCCCAGCTCTCTGGAGGCCAGCTAGTTGCCATGGTAACCCTGTCAAAGGTTACCAGGAATACCTCTGGACCATCCTCTGGCCCCATTTTTGTTAGCATGAATGGAGGACTCAGGGCTGGGTCTCTGCCACTCCCAGCTGAACTCCCAACGTACTCGGGGGCGGAAACAGTGTCCCCTTCTGCTGCACCAATCGTTGCTGTTGCTTTCCTTGCTGGGGGTTGTTCATTCGCTGATAAGTTCTTGCTGCTGCTGTTGCTGGGTGACTAGCAGCTGGAGCAACTGAGTCTGCTGCTGCTGCTGCTGCTGGTCTCTAACCCATTTCAGCACCTTGTCCAAAGCCATCTCTAGCTCACTCTCCTTTTTCTAGGTGCCTGCATTCTCCACCACTTTGTAGTGGGCTTCATTCAGGACCAGCAGGCCTAGTGGGGAGGATGCAGCCAAATAGTCTCTCCACGTATTGGATCAGTTCTTCTGGGAAGACTCGGGGGCCGACAGCCTAGTCACAATTCGTCCTCTCCCCGGAATCCTCCGGGATCTTTCAGGCAGCTGGGAGAAGAAGGAAGGGCAGGGGGACCCAGAGCCTTCCTCTCCACCGGATCCTGGTCCAGGGCCCAAAAGGAGAGAGGTGAGGGTTAGCTCAGTCCCTTCTGGCTGCTACTCTAGATCAGCCTCCCCTGGGTTGCGTCCTACCTTCCTAGCTACATGCGTCCCTTTAGAAACTACAGTCTACAATAGCTCAGCAGTGGGATATGCATCGAGATAAGAGACGCAGTAGTGCAAGGCACGCAGAACTCCTTCTCAGCTGGGTGTGGGGAGGTCACAGCTAGCTAAACAGATAGTGCTGGCAGGGGAATGCGCTAATTCAGCCATGACAGAAGCAGCTTGTGTTTTGGGGGCTCTATGGAGGCCCCTGTAGAAACTATAGCTACATAATTGTGACACCCCATGTCCAATAGCAACACCCCCAGAAACCCCACATTCACCAATGACATGTAATTATGATATGATATGTTCTGTACAAGGTAGGCCGTGTTTGATATTATTTTAAAAGTCTTGATCTGCTAAACATTAATACCTTGTTGGGTTGTATGTGTGTGAAGTTATGAAAGGTTGTTGAACATGCTATTAGAACATGTTGCAAGGTCGAAAACTCCCACACACAGCCTTTTACACACAATAATGGCGTGGCCAGACATTGTTAATAGCTCTCTCTCACCCATTCAAGAATAAATTCCACTACAGGGATTGTTTAAAGGCAAGACTTCACTATAGGAAGCACGTTCACAAGGGGGCTTGGCTGACCAATGAGGACAGCCCCACAAGTCACAAGCCCAATTGTTCTAGCAAGTTGAAACAGACTATAACAGGGGGAGCGTGGCTCCACCCCATTCACTTGAACACCTGAAGCAACAGAACTTGGAGTCATTGTGGACAGTTCTCTGAAAATAGCCGCTCAAGGTGCAGCGACAATCAAAAAAGCGAACTGAACATTGGGAATCATTAAGAGAAGGATGTATAATAAGACAGAAAATATCGTATTGCCTCTTTATAAATCCATGGTACGACCACATCTTGAATACTGCGTGCAGACGTGGTCGTCCTCCCTCAAAATAGATATATTGAAATTGGAAAAAGTACAGAAGAAGGCAACAAAATGATTAGGGGCATGGAACAGCTTCCGTCTGAGGAGAGATTAATAAAATTGGGACTTTTCAGCTTGGAAAAAAGACAACTGGGGGGGATATGACAGAGGTTTATAAAATCATGACTGGTGTGGAGAAAGTAAATAAGGAAGTGTTATTTACTCTTTTTCATAACACAAGAACTAAGGGTCACCAAATTAAATTAATAGGCAGTGGTTTAAAGAAACAATAAGAAGTATTTCTTCACACAATGCACAGTTAACCTGTGGAACTCCTTGCCAGAGGAAGTTGTGAAGGCCAAGACTATAACAGGGTTAAAAAAAGAACTAGATAAGTTCCTTGAGGATAGGTCTATCAATGCCAATTAGTCAGAATGGGCAGGGATGCAAAACCATGCTCTGAAGTGTCCCTAGCCTCTGTTTGCCAGAAGCAGAGAGTGGACAACAGGGGATGGATCACTGGATGATTGCCCATTCTGTTCATTCCATCTGAAGCACCTGGCATTGGCCACTGTCGGCAGACAAGACACTGGGCTCGATGGACCATTGGTCTGACCCAGAGTGGCCATTCTTGTGTTCTTATGCTATGCTCTTTCTCAGTGGAAACCCTGACTGAATGAAGGCAGGAAGCCATACCACTTCCTGCCGACCCTAGGGTTAATCCCTCTGGGCATAGCTGGCCTGGGTGGGGCAGGAAGATGCTTCCAGCCTTCATGCCTTCTTGGGCAATCTTGTTTTAGAGATTTTCGGAGATCACAGATTCATGTGACTCCAGCCATGTGGCTCTCGGGAAGAAGTTTAGTGAAGGAGAAATGGTTGTTCTTATTTTTCATCTACTCAATTTAGATTATAATTATTCAGCATGTAATATGTATATTGTGATAGTGCCTAGAAGCCAACTAGGTCAGGGCCCCATTGTGCTAGGTGCTGTACAAACTTATATGATTCTTACATCTACATTCTGCACTAACAGAAACGTTAATGGCCATGCGAGGATCCCAGCTCCGGCATTTGTAGGGCCCTACATTAGAACGGCCATACTGGATCGTGAAAAACACGTCACTGACTATGAAATCTTGTCTCCCCCATGAAATCTGGTCTTTTGTGTACTTTCACCCTGTACTAATCAGTGTTACGCAAACTGGGAGTCCTGACCCGAAAAGGGGGTCACAAGGCTATTGGGGAGGGGGGTGTTTCTGTGCTGACTTCTGAGCTGGGCGGCTGGACAGTGGGGGCTGCTAGCTGGGCGCCCAGCTCTGAAGGCAACGCCACCACCAGCAGCAGCACACAGGTAAGGGCGGCATGGTATGGACGGAGTCATCACTTTTGCAAGGGGCCATTATGTGCGTTACATGGCTATATTTTGCTGTTTTTAAATATATATTCATGCTTTGTTACAACACCATGAAATTTAAGATTTAAATACCAGAAACTGTGAAATTCAAGGTTTTTAAACGCTAGGACCAGGACATTTACTAAAATGAACCGTGACTGTGGCAGGGCCATGAACATTAGCATCCATCTTGGATGGTCGTATTCTAACTCACCTTGGGAAACAAGAGGGACAAAGCTGGTGCTGCTGGAGAACTAAGGAACGGCAGCCGAGATCTACAATGGAATGTGAGTCGTAGCAGACGATGAGGCCTTCAAAAAACATGACGACGGTGAAGCAGCTGGCGTGCTGAGACCACTGCCCATCTTGCTGACCAGTGTCGTCTTAGGGTTTCCTTGTGCTCCCCTGTGTGTCTGTCTCTGTCTGATGTCTCTTGTCCTATACTTAGATTGTCAGCTTCATGGGGCAGGTTAGTTTTGTGTTTATACAATACTTAGCCCAATGGGTTCCCGGTCCATTAATGGGGCCCCTGTGCCCTACAACAACACAAATAGTAATAAGAAAAAGATGGGATTAAATAGAGAAAATGCAGCCTGTCCATAGAACCCTTTTCCATGCTCCTTTGAGCTCCACCATGATGCACTTGAGTGTGTCCCTGAAATGATGCACTGTCATCCTCACAAATCTGTGTGTTACTGTGATGCACCAGAGCACCTGGTCAGGAAAGGTTTGACATCGGCAACCAAAGAGCCGTGTCTGAATCTGGTCCCGGATGGGCTTCAGTTTAACTCCTATTATTTCCTGCAGGTGAGACACAGAGGAAAGCATTCAGACATTAAACCATGGCTGTGTCACATGCTACTGTTGTGATGCCTGCTCTGGGCCGCCCTTTCCAGCTGGGGATGCTGTATGACTGCCGCAATGAAACCCTCATTCCAGGTAATGCTGGTAGCCCCTGAACTGGGGAGGGAAAGAAGGAAAGAGACACTTCCTGAACCACTTTATAGCAGAGAGTGAGCTGCGTACAACTGGCCCAGAAATGTTTATGGAAACAGCCCAGCACATGAACACAGGGGTCACGGTGTGGGGTTTTTGCATGGGGCAGGATGTATGTGCATTGGGATCGTGGCCCTTCTGACGTGCAAGAAAAGAGCTGTGTACAAATGAAATGTTTGCTTTCCCAGTTTAATAGAACTCCCACCAGTCCAGCACTGGAGTACAGCCCTATCTCACAGCATCACATACATGTTGGGCTGGAAGGGACATCATGAGATCATCCAAACCAGCCCCTTGTGCTGAGGCAGGACCAAGTAAACCTAGCCCATCCCTGACAAGTGTTTGTCCAACCTGCTCTTAAACACCTGCAGTGACAGGGATTCCACAACCTCCCTGGAAGCCTGTTCCAGATCATAACTACCCTTGTAGGAAGAAAGTTTTCCCTATTATTTAACTTCCTAACCCTTCCTGGCTACAGATTAAGTTCATTACTTCTTGTCCTGCCTTCAGTGGACATGGAGAAGAAGTGATCACTGTCCTTTTTATAGCAGTCCTGAACATATTGGAAGATGGTTCTCAGGTCTCCACCTCAGTCTTCTTTTCCAAAACTAAACATGCCCAGTTTTTTTAACCTTTCCTCCTAAGTCGGGTTTCTCAATTTTTATCATTTTTGTTGCTCTCCTCTGGACTTTTTCCACTTTGTCCACGTCTTTCTTGAAGTGTGGTGCCCAAAACTGGACACAGTTCTCCAGCCGAGGCCTCACCAGTGCAGAGTAGAACAGACAATTGTCTCCTGTGTCTTACAGACAAGACTCCTGTAAATACGTCCAAGAATGATAGGGACCTTTTCTGCAGCTGCATCGCACAGCTGGCTCATATTCAATGTGTGATTCACTCTAACCCCCAGACCCTTCGCAGCAGCACCACCACCTCGCCAGTTATTCCCCATTGTGTAGCTGCTTGTGCATTTGATTTTTCTTTCCTAACTGCAGTTCCCTGTATGTGTCTCTACTGAATTTCATCTTGCTGATTTCAGACCAATTCACCAATTTGTCGAGGTCACTTTGAATTCTAATACTATTCTCCAAAGTGCTTGCAGCCCCGCCCAGCTTTTCACATTCTGGGGTCCAATCAGACTGGTGCAGCGTTGAGTCCCCTCTTACCCTGTAACTCTTCAGTGCCTTACAGCTTTGCTATTGTAGCTCTCTGCCCGGGACACTCACCATCAGTCACAAGCAGGCACTCTGTCTGTGCATTGAACAGCACAGGTCCAATGCTTTGGGTCCAAGATCCTGCCTAAAATATCACAGATTTCCACTGGTCTCTCCCAGCACTGGGTAACAACTGGCCAGGTGCCTCTACTCCACTCTCTTCCCAGCCCCAAATGAGAGGAAAGGCTGAATCTGAAGATGTTGTGTAGGAAGACATAGGAAGACACAGGCTGGATGTGAGAGTCCAGGGAAAGGACTGAGTCAAAGGTGACACCAAGCCTGTGAGTCCAAACAACCAGAAGGATGGAAGTGCTGCTCACAGCAAGTGTAAAAAGCATAAGGCAGTGCTTCCCAAACTGTGGGTTGGAACCTTGAGAGGAATCACAAAAGGGTCCCAGCTGGGCTTACAGTATCTCCCCCACCTGGAGAGCTTTCTTCAACGTTTTCCCTGCTGACTCAGGGCCCTGTAGGTTCCTTCTTGCCTTGCACTATCTACAGATACAGGCTGGTGCAACCACTAGGCAAATTAGGTGGTCGCCTAGATCTGCAAAATTTGGGGGGTGGAAAAAAACTATGAACTGAGGATTAAAGCCCAGGGGATGGAGCGATGTGCTAAGGGTGCTTGCGCAGTGACGTGCCTGGGCTCCTCCCCCTGGTGCTGGGATCACTGCGCTGCACCGCCCAGGGATAAAAACAACATGAGGCAGACAGCCAGACCTCCCCCCAACCTGCAACCCAGCACTGGACCCCCCCACCCTCCCGCCCTGGCTCCCCCCAAGTACCAGCACTGAGTACCCTCTAGCTCCACCTACCCCTCTGTGCCCCCTGCAGCACCCCCATCCTGCTTGACTGCCCTGTGGCACCCCTGGCCCCCGCAAAGGCCTGTCCACCCACCCTCTCAGCAAAGGCCATGTGGATCAGCTGTATCTCAGTCTTGCAGCAGGGGGTGGCAATGCTTTTTTGCCTTCAACCTCGCCTGCCTTCTATGCTGAGCTGGCTGGCTCTGTGGATGTGGGGAAAGTCGTGGATGTGATATATCTTGACTTTAGCAAAGCTTTTGATACTGTCTCCCACATAATTCTTGCCAGCAAGTTAAAGAACTGGCTAGATCATCGGGTTCAACGGGTAGTGATCAACGGCTCAATTTCTGATTGGCAGCCAGTCACAAGCGGAGTGCCCCAGGGGTCGGTGCTGGGGCCTGTTTTGTTCAAAATCTTCATTAATGATCTGGAGGATGGGGTGGATTGCATCCTCATCAAGTTTGCAGATGTCACTAAGCTGGGGGGAGTGGTAGATACTCTGGAAGGTAGGGATAGGATACAAAAGGACCTAAACAAATTGGAGGATTGGGCCAAAAGAAATCTGATGAGGTTCAACAAGAACAAGTGCAGAGTCCTGCACTTAGGACGGAAGAATCCCATGCACAGCTATAGACTGGGGACCAACGGGCTAGGCAGTAGTTCAGCAGAAAGGGACTGGAGGGTTACAGTGGACAAGAAGCTGGATACGAGTCAGCAGTGTGCCCTGGTTGTCAAGAAGGCTAATAGCATATTGGGCTGCATTAGGAGGAGCATTGCCAGCAGATCAAGGGAAGTGATTATTCCCCTCTATTTGGCATTGATGAGGCCGCATTTGGAGTATTGTGTCCAGTTTTGGGCCTCCCACTACAAAAAGGAGAAAGTTAGTGGGTTCACATGAGTCTTCAGCACCAGGCCCCCAAGTGGGGCGGAGCTGACAAGGAGTCTGCAAGCACAAACAATAACACGTGAGACAATCTGACAAGGGCAGCTCTGCTCATGGTTCCTTAGTGCCTGGGCGCATGAGAGAAGGGGTGACCTGAAGTGCTACGGGCCTGTGGGAGACATGGCTGGGACATTCTTACATCTCTGCAGTGGCTCATAGGAACCACTGAAGCAGGGCACAAGTCAAGGCAGCCCTGAGAGTAAGAGCCACCTCTCTGCACCAGCCGCAGGGCCAGTGCTGGGATGAATCTGGCCCAGGGCTGTAGCTGACAGGCTGACAAAGAACGGATTATTTTTACTGAGGTTTGTAGGCCTGTGTCCCGGCCCAGCGGGGGTGTTGCAGCTTTTCCTCAGGCCCGGGCTCCACGGAAGACCACAGCGCCTTGGCTACGGCGGGAAAAAGCTAGGGTTGGTGAGTCTTTAGTCCCCGGCCCCTAGGCGGGGCAGAGCTGGTAGGTAGTTTATAACCCTCAGGCTCTCAGGCAGGGCGGGGCAGCCAAAGTAGTCAGTAGCCCCCCAGCCCTCAAGCAGACAGGGCTGGCAAGGCGTCTATGGGTCCCCGGCTCAGTATCTTCGGTAGCAATAGATCCGAGGAGACAAGCAGTCCCGGGGTGGCTAGAAAAGGGGGGGAGGAGGATGCAGGCCCCCCAACTTTACTGCGTCCCAGCCCAGGGCCCTACCAGTGGCAAAAGGATTCTGCCACTGGGTCAGCGGGGCTCCAGCCACAACAGGCTGACACTGGTGCAACCACAAGCTCAGCTAAACTGTAGTTGGCCGCCCCTGGGCTACTTCCTCCCACCCTGAACCTGGGTACCTGGAGCCAGGGGTCTTCCTCTGGGGTAGACAGCTAGTGGGAGTCCCATTAATTCCTCACCGTTGGCTGGCGGCAGGTCTGGGAATTCCTCAGGGACATCAGCGGATGGCAGCTCCTCCAGGTGGC
Organism: Emydura macquarii macquarii; assembly: GCF_026122565.2. Classification (NCBI taxonomy): domain Eukaryota; kingdom Metazoa; phylum Chordata; order Testudines; family Chelidae; genus Emydura; species Emydura macquarii. The sequence goes on from NW_027130669.1 coordinate 114,936, forward strand.
AGGGTCCTGGTGGGTCCTCCAGCACACAGGGCTCTGGCAGCTCCGGCAGGTGCCAGGTGACGGGCAGCTCCTCTAGGTCGTGGCTGGCCTCAGGAACTCCCTCCCAGTCAGCAGCCTCCGGTAGCTCTTCCCAGTCACCAGGGCCCGGCAGCCCTGGCAGGCCCTTGAGGCTCTGGTCGGTGGGGTGTTTGCTCTGCACAGCTACGGGACCTGTGTCAGGCCCAGACCACACCCTCAGGGAAGGTACATACTTCTCTGTCAGCAGCTTCCCCTTAACTGAGCTGCTAGGCCGGCCTTTTATATCTCCCCATCCTGTCCTGGCCCCGCCCCTCTTCTCCCATGGTCTGTGGCCTGCAGTGTCCTGATCTGCCCAGCAGGGGCATCGTGGCCCTTCCTCGGACCCAGGCTCTGAGAAGGCCACAGCACCTTGCTACAGGGAGACACTAAGGTGTGCTTGTAAAGTGAGTAGGATGAACCAAGGGAGAGCAGAAAGATGAAGGAAGGGGTGAGATTGGAGCCATGACCAGGAGATGGGATAGGAAGGAGCTGCTGGGGTCGCTGGAGGGATCAGAGGAGGAAAGCATGTAAGAAACCTTGGTGCGGGTGATGGCAGAAGAAGGTACAGGGAAGGGAGGCAGAGGTGCTATCAGACCTTGTCAATTCTTCTTTGACAAAGGGAATCCTGAATGGAGAGAAATGAGGGGCAAAGAGAGAGAGAGAGGGTTTAAGGAGAGAATCAAAGGCCTAAAGAGCCACCTGGAATTGTGGGTGTGGGATCTGATGAGGGTGCCAAAGCAGTGCTTCTTGGCTAGGGAGATGGCAGAGCTGTAGAAGGAGAATGTAAATTTTTAGTGGAGCGGGTCAGCCAGGTAGTGGGACTTCTGCCAGATACACTTGGCTGGATGAGAGCAGGAGCAGAGATAGTGGAGCATGGGGCCGCATTGCACTAGGCACAATACAAAGACACAGCAGCAGATGGTCTGTGTCTCAAAGACAGGACAGACACCGGATGAGGTAAGGGGTATAACACACCAGCAGAGTGAGCAATGTGATGGCATCAGACATCAGATTAGCTCCACAGTTATTCTCCCCCCCCCCCCCCATGCTGGGAGAGTAGATCTTGAGATAGGAGAGAGGGTCAAATGGACCAAGTGTGGAAGAGAGCGTGGAATAGAGAATATCAATGGCAAAGACAGTGGAGGAGAGGGAAGATTGGGCAGGGAGGAGAGGACCAGGAGCAGAGGAGAAGTTGTGGATGTTGATGGATTTGGAAGTCTTTTTTCCCCTCTTCCCTCTTGGGTGAGCCTAGTTCAACTGGACCCAGGACTCTGAAATTGACTAATTATTTAAAGGTCAATGGCTTAAAGGGTTTTGATTTTCAAGTTTTCCAAAAAACAAAGAAACAAAAAAAACCATTCAACTTGCTTCGTCTCAGTCCAAAGAAAAGTTCAGCAATGGAGATAAAAAGGGGTTATAACTAAGTGAGGTTTCAACCTTCCCGGGGGCATTTGCTAACAAGAATTCTATAGCTCTAAATAGAGATGACCTCAGTGAAGGAACTATTCCCAAGAGCAGCAAAACCTGAATCTTCCGAAAGCAGAAATCCAAGCCTGGGCAATGGAAAAAGTAAGAAGGCTGTTGAGGGTAAGGTTTCAGCCTTAGAATACCAAAGGGATCTCACTAAACTGGGTGGCTGGGCAACAAAATGGCCGATGAAATGCAATATTGATAAATGCAAAGTAATGCACATTGGAAAACATAATCCCAGCTATAAATACAAAACCATAGGGTCTAAATTGGCCATTACCACGCAAGAAAAATCTTGGTGTTGTGGACAGTTCTCTGTAAACATCCACTCAATGTGCAGTGGCAGTCAAAAAAGTTAATAGTATGTTAGGAATCATTAGGAAAAGGATAGGTAAAACAGAAATTATAATGCCAATATATAAATCCACAGTATGCCCACAGCTGAATACTGCATGCAGCATGAGTTGCCCCATCTCTGAAAAGATATATTAGAATTGAAAAAGTACACAGAAGGCAAAAATATAATTAGGGATATGGCACAGCTTTCATATGAGGAAAGATTAAAAGAACGGGAATTGTTCAATTTAGAAAAGAGATGACTAAAGGGGAATATGATAGAGATCTGTAACATCATGACTGGTGTGGAGAAAGTGAATAAAGAAGTGTTATTTACTCCCTCACATGACACAAGACGTAGGGGCACCCAATGAAATTAATAGGCAGCAGGTTTAACACAAACGAAAGGAAGTACTTCTTCACACAACGCACTGTCAGACAGTGGAATTCACTGCCATGGAATTCATATGCCATAGCATAACTGGGTTCAAAACAAGAATTAACTAAGTTCCAGTAGGATAGGCTCATCAATGGCTATTAGCCAAGATGGTCATAGACACAACCTCATGCTTTGGGTGCACCAAAATTTCCAACAGCCAGAAGCTGGGAATGGGCAACAGGAGACGGGTTACTTATTATTTGCACTGCTCTGTTCATTCCCTCTGAAGCATCTGGCACCGGCCACTGTCAGAGACAGGATACTGGGCCAGATGGACCATTGGTGTGACCCAGTGTGGCTGATCTTATGTTCTTAATTCTACTTTCTGTATTTATTATCTGCATTTGAATTTCAGATAAAGTCCTTGAGAACAAATATGTCACCATATCAGATTCTTCTCTCTTCTGTCACTAACCATATGTCTATCTGTGATTTTCCAGGGTTCACTTTATGGGACCTGGAGACACTTCAAAACAATGTGGATACAAAACCACAACCAAAGACTGAATTTGAGATCATTGTATCTGACACCATTGAAGACAAGGCCTCTGCCCTCAATGTCACAGCATCGCTGAAGGCCAGTTTTCTGGGGGGGTTGGTTAAAGTAGATGGATCTGCCAAATACTTAAACGACACCAAGAACTCTCAACATCAGGCCCGAGTTACTCTGCAGTATTCAACAACAACAAAGTTTGAGCAGCTGACCATGAAACATTTAGGGCGCCAGAATGTCTCTTACCCTGAAGTATTTGACCAAGGCACGGCCACCCATGTGGTCACGGCTGTGCTGTACGGGGCTCAGGCTTTCTTTGTGTTTGATAGGGAACTTTCTTCTTCTGAGAACGTACAAAAGATACAGGGAAATCTCCAGGTTATGATTAAAAAGATACCCCTGGTCTCCATCGAAGGGGAAGGAGCTCTCAAAATGGATGACAAGGAAAAAGCACAAGCTGAAAAATTTAGTTGTAAGTTTTATGGTGATTTTGCTCTTGAGAACAATCCAGCTACTTACCAAGATGCCATGAAAATATACTCCACCCTCCCAAAGATGCTGGGCAACAAGGGGGAGAAGGCCGTACCAGTGAGAGTCTGGCTGTACCCGCTGACCAAGCTGGATTCCAAAGCTGCTCAGCTGGTGCGGGAGATCAGCATAGCACTGATCTTTGATGTTCAAACCGCCCTGGAGCAACTGACAGAACTAGACATGCAATGCAATGACATGGTGAAGAATCCAATTGCCTCAACCTTCCCCGAAATCAAGAGGAAAATCCAGCAATTCAAAGCTCTGTGTAAGCAACACAGACAGACTTTCCAGAAAGAGCTCGCAGAAACTTTACCATCTATTCGTGGAGGTAGAGAAAATGACATAGACCTGATGAATATTTTAATCAAGAAAGATAAATCGCCATTCAGTAACCAGCGTCTCATGGAATTTCTGGATAAAAAGGAAGAAGAGATTAATTTAGTGGATTTTTACCTTACCAAATTCAATAAAGTGGACACTATATCTTCCAAAAAAAAGCTAGAAGAAATTTTACTAGACACCACAATTCAGTTCACTGTCTCATTTACATTCACCTCATTACAGGAAGAAGACGAATATATATCAGAGTTAGAACACTGGTTTCAAATCCAAACAGGGAGGAAAATATCTGATCCAAAAAGAACCAGACATGTACCTAAAGAGCCAAAATTCACACCAGGGGTCAGCCGTATGAAGAAGTCCGAAAAAATACTAAAATCTGCAAAATCCTTCTCAGATTTTGCCAGCATTAATAAGTCCAATGTGAAGACTCGGTTCATTGTGACCTCTGTTTTAAATAAGAACATTCCAGTAGCTTCTATTTACCTGTATAAAGGTAGAAAGCAAATAAGCACTGCATTTGAGCCTCCCTCAAAACCTCTTCCTCCTGTGATTGATGGAATCGGACATGACCGTGTGCAGCTCACGTTTAAACCAGCAGCCTATGGAAGGGCTGCGATATCCGGCTATCGGGCAGAGTACAGAATTGCAGGGCAGGAGAACTGGACGGCTGTGAATGTAAATAACAAACAAGAGACATTCACAGTAACCGGGCTACATGCAAAAACCGAGTACCAGTTCCGATACGCTGCAGTGAGCAAACCAGGGCTCAGTGCGAGCAGCGATTTGAGTGATACTGTGAAGACTCTTCCTACCAACCCTCCTGGGAAGCCTGAAACAACTAATGTAGCACCATCTGCTGTAACCCTCACATGGGAGAGTCCAACTGTTACTGGAGATGGAGTTGTTATAAAGGAGTATAAGGTGGAATATAAAGAGAAGGCTGACGGTGCAAGGCATAGAAAGAAAGAAAATGGCTGGAACGAAAGACAGAAAAGAGAACAGAGTTCTGTAACGTTGATGGACTGATGCCTAAGAAGCTCTACAGAATCCGAGTGTCGGCTGTGTGTGCGGATGGGTCTGTCAGTGACCCAAGTGAAGAGACTCTGATTTCAACACCAATGAGGAAAGAATCAAAAAAGCAGCCACGTGATTCCCTTAGGCAGGGCACTGTGGCAAGAGATGAGCAACCTACAACATCTCCAGCAAAATCACAGACAAGTGCACAAGATTTTGTGAAGCAAGGGTCTCTGATAACTGAAGGTTCGCCATTAGTTTATACCCTTCCATTAGAGAAGACAACGTTAGGTCCTAATGTTTCTTACATAAAGAACAGGCTGGGAAAACAGAACCTGCTGGTCCCTAACAAAGTCATTATGGTGATGGGAGCAACTGGGTCAGGGAAAACTACACTCATCAATGGGATGATCAACTATGTCTTGGGTGTGCAATGGGAAGATGAATTCAGGTTCAAACTAATCCATGAAATTACAAGCAGAAGCCAAGCCCAGAGCCAGACGTCTGAAGTGACTGCCTACGAGGTCAACTACAAAGAGGGCTTCCAAGTCCCCTACTCCCTAACTATAATAGACACCCCAGGGTTTGGTGATACCAGAGGGATAGACCATGACAAAGAGATAACCAGGCAGATCCGAGAGATTTTCTCCATCCCAGGGGCCACTGATCACATAGACGCCGTCTGTGTTGTAGTTCAGGCCTCACTCGCTCGTTTGACACATGCCCAGAAGTATGTGTTTGACTCAGTGCTCTCCATTTTTGGGAAGGATATAAAAGACAATATACAAATCCTGATCACCTTTGCAGACGGACAGACACCCCCTGTTCTGGAGGCCATTAAAGAGTCTGATGTGCCATGTTCTAAAGATGGTCAGGGCATGCCCATTCATTTCAAATTTAATAACTCTGCACTGTTTGCCAGCAACGCTGGAACTGCTGCGGGAAGTTTTAATTTTGATGAAATGTTCTGGAAAATGGGAGCGATGAGCATGAAGACATTTTTTGACTCTCTAGGTAAATTAGAAACAAGAAGCTTAACACTGACGAAGGAAGTTCTCAGAGAACGGCAGGCACTGCAGACGGCTGTGGAAGGCCTGCAGCCACAAATCAAAGTTGGTCTGATGAAGCTAGAGGAACTGAGAAGGACCCATCGAGCTCTGGAACAGCACAGGGGTGATATGGAAGCCAATAAAGACTTTGAGTACGAGGTAGAAAAAACAGTGCCAATAAAGATAGAGGTTACTGAACATTATATAACAAACTGCCAACAGTGTCATTACACGTGCCACTACCCCTGTGGTATTGCTGATGATAAAAAAAAGCATTGGTGTACTGCTATGGACAAGTCTGGACATTGCACTGTTTGTCCAGGTAAATGTCAGTGGAACATTCACTTCAATCAAAAGTACAGGTGGGATTATGAAGTAGTAAAAGAGAAACAAACCTATGCACAACTGAAGGAAAAGTATGAGAAGGCGTCTGGAGAGGTGATGACAACTGAGAAGATATTTGAGCAGCTTTTTCAGGAATATGCTGTGGTGGAAGAGATAGTGCTAGAGATAATTGAAATATCATCTCGCAGCCTCCAACGCCTGCAAGAAATTGCCTTAAAACCAAACCCACTGTCCACTCCAGAACATATTGACCTGCTGATCCTGTCAGAAGAACAGGAAGCAAAGCCTGGATACCAGGAACGCATAAAATCACTGAGTAAAGTGAGAGAAACAGCTGTGATAATAACCAAGATTGCCAATAAGGAGGAATTGATGCCGGCTGATTTGGAAATAGTTAAGAATAGAAAGCATAAACAAAACGTAATAAAACAAATTTGGGGTGCTGTAGTAGATTGGTTTAAACAACAATAATAATGAAAATATTTAGAACTTATTACACTTTTTCAAGCCTGATTCTCCATTGCATCGCGCCCTATGTTGTCACGTATAGATCTGCAAAGTGGGTTCAAATTCTATGTCAGTTGCAACCAGGTAGGAATGATATCCACTCTGCACTCAAGATCCATTTTCAGTTCTGCACTCATTTCCAGGATGAGTTCCAGTGGATCCATGTTGCTTATAAATGTTTGAAAAGTGAAGCACTTCCAACAGCTCCCATAGAAGTCAATGAGAACAGCTGGCACTCCCCACTTGAAGATCAGGCCTCTTGTTTTCAGATACTAGTCTGGCACTTGGGAGACCTGGGTTCAAGTCCAAGCTCTGCAACACACTCCCTGTCTGATCTTGGGTAAGTCCCTTAGGCCCAGATCCTCAAAGGTATTTAGGCTCCGAACTTCCACTGATTTAACGTCACCCATTGATTTCAATGGAAGTTAGGACCCAAATACTTTTGAGGATCTGGGCCCTAATCTCTCTGTGCCTCAGTTCCCCACCTGTATAACGGAGATACCAGCACGTCCCTACCTCACAGAGGTGCATTTATCCTGGCCCCATTACAGATGGGTGCTCAGATATTCTGCTGCTTCACTTTAGGCACCTACTTTTTTCAAAATCGTGGCCAATTTTTGTAACACACTCAAGGCTTCCACTTCTGACTTTGATGAGAGTGCTTCTGTCCCTACAGAGTACAGGCCTCTCTCGGGGTAGAGACATGGGCTTTTATTTTCAAAATCTGAATGATGAGAGAAAGGGTTCTAAGCTTAGGAAATTATTTGTGAACTGTCTTTGATTTAGCAAACCTGAAATATAATTTGAGAGTTTTTCATAATCCCAAAATATACGAAGGTCCTTCTGGTCCAAGTATCTGCCCCTCTGAGGCCCTGCTGTTTTCTCCAACAGGTAGCACTTTTTCTTTGGGATTTACCTGCCCTGCCGCTCCAAACCTTTCCTTATTTCTTGCTGGTTTTTATTCTCTCTGCATTCTGTGTCATTCTGCATTTTACAGTATGTTCTTTGGTTTTCTTTCTCTTTTCCTCACTTGCTTACAGCTCCTCATGTCTTTCTATCTCCCCCCAACTTAGGTCTGGCCTAAAAAGATTTTTAAAGGCCCCAGTTTTTTCCTTCTGCTTCTAGTTCTTCCTTTCCTGTCCTTTCCAGCTCCCCCTGCAAAATATCTTCTACTGCATTTTCCTCACCAGTCTAAATTTCTCCTCCCACCCACTCCGTACAGTCTAGGTCTCTTCCCCCATTCCCTTTGCTCCCCTACACAGGTGATGAGGGGATGAGCTGCTGCTGCCACCTGGTGGCATGATGTGGGTGCTGCCGTATTTACAGGGTGGCAGCACCATGGTTGGCAGCTGAGTCCTGACCATCTGTGGAAACCATGGAGAAAAACCCAGTGTCCTTCAACATGCATGGAAGAGAAGGTTAAAGGACTAGAGACCCAAATGTCAACCCTGCGGTGCATTACAGAAAACAATGTCTTTCTCCATCAGGCACAGGCAGAGCATAAGGAAGATTCAGAGAAGGCCGGGCAGGCGAAAATGAAGAACGGGGAAGAAAATTGGCAGCATGTGACCTCCCGAAGAAAGAGAACCCATGTGCCCACCATGCAGATAGAAGTAAGGAATCGTTTTCATCCTCTCTGCACAAGTACTACGGCAGAGAATGATTTGGAGGAACCTTCAGAGGGAATGGATCATCAGGAGACCCGTTTGATCAGAAGGCAAGAGATGCATTCTCCTAGGGATGGGGGTTCCACGACCACCATTCCAAAGAGGAAGAGAAGGGTGATGGTGGTCGGGGACTCCCTCCTAAGGGGGACGGAGTCATCCATCTGCCGTCCGGACCGGGAAACTAGAGAAGTGTGCTGCTTGCCTGGAGCTAGGATTAGGGATGTGACGGAGAGACTGCCAAAACTTATCAAGTCCTCAGACCGCTACCCCTTCCTGCTCCTCCATGTGGGCACCAATGACACTGCCAAGAATGATCTTGAGCGGATCACTGCGGACTATGTGGCTCTGGGAAAAGAGATTAAGGAGTTTGAAGCGCAAGTGGTGTTCTCGTCCATCCTCCCTGTTCAGGGAAAAGGCCCAGGTAGGGACAGTCGCATTGGGGAAGTAAATGCGTGGTTACGCAGGTGGTGTCGAAGGGAGGGCTTTGGATTCTTCGATCATGGAATGCTGTTCCAGGAAGAAGGATTACTAGGAAGGGACGGGATTCACCTAACGAAGAGTGGGAAGAGTATCTTCGCAGACAGGCTGGCTAACCTAGTGAGGAGGGCTTTAAACTAGTTTCGACAGGGGACGGGGACCTAAGCCCGAAGGTAAGTGGGGAAGAGGGACACCGCAAGGAAGCAGAAGGAGGAGGGTGCAGCAGGGGAGGCCTCCCGATTCATACTGTGAAAGTCGGGCAATCAGCTACTTATCTCAAGTGCCTGTACACAAATGCAAGAAGCCTGGGAAACAAGCAGGAAGAACTGGAAGTCCTGGCACAGTCAAGAAACTACGACATGATTGGAATAACTGAGACTTGGTGGAATAACTCTCACGATTGCAGCGCTGTCATGGATGGGTATAAACTGTTCAGGAAGGACAGGCAGGGGCGAAAGGGGGAAGGAGTTGCACTGTATGTAAGAGAGCACTATGACTGCTCTGAGCTCCAGTATGAAACTGGAGATAAGTCAGTTGAGTGTCTCTGGGTTAAGCTTAGAAGCAAGAACAATAAGCGTAATGTCGTGGTGGGTGTCTGTTACAGACCACCAGACCAGGAGGATGAGGTGGATGAGGCTTTCTTTGCTCAACTAGGGAAAGTTTCCAGTTCACAGGACCTGATTCTCATGGGGACTTCAATCACCCTGATATCTGCTGGAAGAGCAATACAGCAGAGCACAAACAAGCCAGGAAGTTTTTGGATAGTGTCGCAGACAATTTCCTATTGCAAGTGCTGGAGCAACCAACTAGGGGCCGTGCTTCTCTTGACCTGCTGCTCACAAACAGGGAAGATTTGGTAGGGGAAGTAGAAGTGGGTGGCAACCTAGGCAGCAGTGACCATGAGATGGTCGAGTTCAGGATCCTGACGAAAGGAAGGAAGGAGAGCAGCAGGATACGGACCATGGACTTCAGAAAAGCGGACTTTGACTCCCTCAGGGAACTGATGAGCAGGATTCCCTGGGAGGCTAATATGAGGGGGAAAGGAACCCAAGAGAGATGGCTGTTTTTTAAAGAGACCTTATTGAGGGCACAAGAGCAAACCATCCCGATGTGCAGAAAGAATAGCAAATATGGTAGGCGTCCAGCTTGGCTTAACAAAGATGTCCTTGGTGAACTTAAACACAAAAAAGAAGCTTACAAGAAGTGGAAGCTTGGTCAGGTGACTAGGGAGGATTATATAAACACTGCTCGAACGTGCAGGAATGAAATCAGGAAGGCCAAAGCGCAATTGGAGTTGCAGCTAGCAAGGGACGTGAAGGGGAACAAGAAGGGTTTCTACAGGCATATTGCCAACAAGAGGAAGATTCGGGAAAGAGTGGGCCCGTTAAAGAATGAGGGGGGCGACCTAGTGACGGAGGATGTGGAGAAAGCTGAGGTACTCAATGCCTTTTTTGCCTCTGTCTTCACAGGCAAGATCAGCTCCCAGACTGCTGTACTGGGTGGCACAGAATGGGAAGGAGGCAAACATCCCACAGTGCTGAAGGAACGGGTCCAAGACTATTTAGAAGGATTGGACATACACAAGTCCATGGGGCCGGATGCAATGCACCCGAGGGTGCTGAGGGAGTTGGCTCAGGTGATTTCAGAGCCATTGGCTATTATCTTTGAAAGCTCGTGGCAACAGGGGGAGGTCCCTGAGGACTGGAAAAAAGCAAATATAGTGCCCATCTTCAAAAAAGGGAGGAAAGAGGATCCAGGGAACTACAGACCGGTCAGCCTCACCTCAATCCCTGGAAAAATCATGGAGCAGGTCCTTAAGGAATCCATTTTAAGGCACTTGGAGGAGAGGAAGGTGATCAGGAACAGTCAACACGGATTCACCAAGGGAAAGTCATGCCTGACCAACCTGATTGCTTTCTATGATGAGGTGACTGGCTTTGTGGATGTAGGGAAGGCGGTGGATGTGATATACCTTGACTTTAGCAAAGCTTTTGATACTGTCTCTCACAGTATTCTTATCAGCAAGTTAAAGAAGTATGGGTTGGATGAATTGACTATAAAATGGATAGAGAACTGGCTAGAGCATAGGGCTCAACGTGTAGTGATCAATGGCTCCATGTCTAGCTGGCAACCCGTCACAAGTGGAGTTCCCCAGGGGTCTGTCCTGGGGCCGGTTTTGTTCAACATCTTTATTAATGATCTGGAGGATGGGGTAGATTGCACCCTCAGCAAGTTTGCGGATGACACTAAGCTGGGGGAGTGGTAGATACCCTGGAGGGTAGGGATAGGATACAGAGTGACCTAAACAAACTGGAGGATTGGGCCAAAAGAAATCTAATGAGGTTCAACAAGGACAAGTGCAGAGTCCTCCACTTAGGAAGGAAGAATCCCATGCACAGCTATAGACTGGGGACCGACGAGCTGGGCAGCAGCTCTGCAGAAAAGGACCTGGGGGTAACGGTGGATAAAAAGCTGGATATGAGTCAGCAGTGTGCCCTGGTTGTCAAGAAGGCTAATGGAATATTGGGCTGCATTAGGAGGGGCATTGCCAGCAGGTCACGGGAAGTGATTATTCCCCTCTATTCGGCATTGGTGAGGCCGCATTTAGAATACTGTGTCCAGTTTTGGGCCCCCCACTACAAAAAAGATGTGGACAATTTGGAGAGAGTGCAGCGGAGGGCAACCAAAATGATTAGGGGGCTGGAGCACAGGACTTATGAGGAGAGGCTGAGGGAACTGGGCTTGTTTAGTCTGCAAAAGAGAAGAGTGAGGGGGGATTTGATAGCAGCTTTTAACTACCTGAAAGGGGGTTCCAGGGAGGATGGGGCTAGGCTGTTCTCGGTGGTGGCAGATGACAGAACAAGGAGCAACGGTCTCAAGTTGCAGGGGAGGAGGTCTAGGTTGGACATTAGGAAAAAGTTTTTTACTAGGAGGGTGGTGAAGCATTGGAATGGGTTACCTAGGGAGGTGGTGGAATCTCCATCCTTACAGGTTTTTAAGCTGAGGCTTGACAAAGCCCTGGTTGGGATGATATAGCTGAGGTTAGTCCTGCTTTGAGCAGGGGGTTGGACTAGATGACCTCCTGAGATCCTTTCCAACTCTAATATTCTATGATTCTATGATTCTATGCCCAAAACATCAGGCCTGCTCCTTCAAACCAAGAAGCACCTGGTAGGCCAGGACACCTCGATGTCAGTCCTGCCCATGCCTATGTGAACAGTGATTAATGATTTCAGATTGCTTTGAGAATGAAACGCAATTGACATGACACTGAAAGTAGTCATAGATTCATAGATTTTGTACATGTGCAACTGATTGTTCCTTCCTTGGAGTTTTTTGCATTTGTCCTTATTGAATTTCACCCTGTTTTCTTCAGACCATTTCTCCAGTTTGTCCAGATCATTTTGAATTTTAATCCAATCCTCCAAAGCACTTGCAGCCCCTCCCGGCTTGGTATTGTCTGCACATGTTACAAGTGTCCTCTCTGTGCCATTATGTAAATGAGTGATGAAAATATTGAACAGAACCAAACCCACTCGCTCTGCCCTTCCAGCTGGACTGTGAACCACTGATAACTGCTCTCTGGGAATGGTTTTCCAACCAGTTATGCACCCACCTTATAGTAGCTCCGTCTAGGCTGTGCTTCCCTAGATATACAACCTAGCATCTGGAAGGTTGTATTTCTACAGCCGTGTGTCTGGAAGCAGCTGGCTGATATTCCCGTGTCAGGGGCTCATGGCAGATTAAAGTGAGCACTGGCTGGCAGCTGGGATCGCGCTTAGCGCTGAGGATGTTTCACTCGTACTTGCTTATTGCCTGTGCTCATGACTTGCATTGCTGGGTGACAAGGCCAGTCCATTGCTGGGCCTGCTTTGCCTGGTTCTGATTATAACTGCGCTGAGCGCCAGGGGATCCGAAGACTGACTGGTTTGTCTCATCGCTAAGCCTGGTTTGCCTCATTGCCAATTGCTAATCCCTGTATCCGTTAATCAGAGTGCCAACCTGTAACTGTGTCCAGCGATCAGTACAGCCATGCGTGGCCTGTCCTGTGCCGTTACCTGTGCACTCAGTGATTGCAACTCGGTTACTTTGTAGCCTGCAACAATGGTTTCATAGTGTTAATAAACACAGCTTTGATCTGAATCAAGAGTCGGTGTTGATCCTTTCCAGACCTGGGGCTGTAAGTGAACTTCAGTGTAAGGGGCTATCCCTCGTTATACACCCTGTGTTCACTGTCACCCTGCACAGGGCTGCCACTGTCTAGTACCGTCTGTTGGTGAACATGAAATGAAAAATCTGAAGTTACTCGTCATTCCTAGAAACAAATCGTCTGATTGTAACTCTGCAAAACCAGCATAAATCAGAACATTCTGAACTGTAAAACGTGTTTTGACTTCCACCCTTACTGCTCATTTTCAGGCTACGAACAAAATACAGGTTTCAAAATCTGCTCAACAACACAATATGGGGAACAAACAGCTTTACATGTACCTACCGTTCAGAGGTTTTTTAACCAAGTTGCATCCAGCTTGTTACTATCATAGCTTCAAACTGACATAGAGAAACACATTCACTACATAAGCATTTTATTTCCAGTTTGTACACAGTCCTACACAAATGGAAAAAGTGTTACTGCACATCTTAGACCCCCCCTGCCTGGGCTTTAGCTGCCACAATATTCAGTAAACGCTGCTAATCACAGCAGCACAGCCTCACGCCCTGTAAAGCTAAATAGATCACTCTCGTTAAGTCTCTCACTGTCAGGCGTTTTCTCCAGCCCTCGAATCATTTGTGTGAACCTTTTCTTCAGTTTTTCAACATCCTTTTTAAAATGCTGACACCAGAACGGTGTGCAGTATTCCGGTGTCCATCTCACCATCTCACCATTTCTATTCACTGCTCCCGTTTATGCATCCAAGGAATGCATTAGTCCTCTGGCCACAGCACTGCACTGGGAGTGCATTGCGATTTTTTGTCCGTTCTGACCCCTAAGCCCTTTACAGAGACACTGCTTTCCAGGGGAAAGTCTCCCATTCCGTGGGCAGGGCCTATATGATTTGTTTCTAGCTGTATGACCTTGTATTTAGATTTGGTTTGACTGGGACCAAGTTACCAAGTGATCCAGATCGCTCTGTATGACTGCACCGTCCTCATCATCATTTCTCACCCTGCCAGTCTGTGTGTGATTCCCCAGTGTTATCAGCAGTGTTTTTATTTTTACCTCCAGAACACGGATGAGAGTCAGTGGTAGCGTCAGGGCTAGTCCTGACCCTGCTAGACACACCCCCTTGACAGCTACTTTTTGAGCTCTGACACTTAGCCGGTTCTTAAACCATTTCACGGGTGCTTTATTGATACCTTACAGTGCTAATTTTTGTATTCAAAATGTCATGTCGTGCTAAGTCCAACCCCTTACAACAGTCTAAGTGCAGTACATCTACACAGGGCTCTTTTGTCATCCAACCTTGTCATCTCCTCCAGGAGTGGAATCGGGTTCATCGGACAAGACCTATTTTCCTGCTTTGTGCTCCCCACCATGCACCTCCTCCCGCCTGCGGTCCTACATTGGAGAAGCAGAGGTGCTCACCTGCTGGTTCACAGAACTGTGCATTGAGGGCATGAGCTCGCACCGTATCTCCGATAGGAGCGTGCACTCACTCTGGGTATGTCTACACTGACGGCGGTCAGTGTAGACTCGCTCAATCGACCAGGAAGTCGATGCAGTAAATCCACCACCTCAAGTGGCAGAGCGCTGCGTCGACAGGAATGCGGTTGTCAAAATTTGTGGATGACACTAAATTATGTAGGTTGTTCAAAACCAGAGACGACTGTGAGGAACTTCAGAGACATCTAACAAAGACGGTGAATGAACAACGTGACTGCAAACTAAACGCGTTGTAGATAAGTGCAAAGCGATGCACACTGGGAGGAATTGTTTCAACTCTGCATACACTGTGCAGGGCTCTAAATGAACTATAACAGCTCAGAGAAAAGACCAAGGTGCCACTGTAGTCAGGGGAATTAAAACATCCACCAGGGTGCAGCCGTGGTCACATAAGCAAAGAAAATGTTTTTACAGAGCACCCACTGAGCTGCAATTCTCAGGATCATCCCTAGCACTCCTTTTAAAAGGCCTGCTGCAGAGCTGTGCCAGGAGCTAAAAAGGCACCGGTGCTCCCACACCTCAGCTGCAGGCAAGGATTGTGTGCTATGACTCGGTGCCTGCTCATCTGTTCCCAGAAACAATGACCGAAGTCTGCAAAAAACCCTTATTCAATCACAGGATTTATAGGCAGGTCTGGCAAGAGACGGTTGGGGCCTTGGTACATTATGTTCACTGGGGCCCCACCTCGTCCCGTTTCACCCTGGTTACAGATATTTGCGGGGGCGGGGACCAGTACAATTTCACTTCCTTACCCCTACTGAGGTTTGTGCGCTCTGGAAAAGGGGTTTGCTTATTTCACATCTTTTCCGGGGATGGGAACTAAAGGCACATGTGGCAAACCAGCCTCCACGTTGGTGCCTCATCTCAGAAGTCAATGTATAACAAAGGAAAGCAAATAAACTGTGCAGCCATTCTGCTGAATGACAGAAGCCGGGATGGATGGATTTTAGTGGTCCTATGAATCAACAGGAGTTGAAGGAACAAACAGGTTTATTCACCTCTTCATAGACAAACCAGCAATAGAGTCACAGACTCACAGGGTTGGAAGGGGCCACAAGGGTTCTCTATTCTAACCCCGTGCCAACATGCAGGATTTGTTGTGTCTAAACCACCCAAGGCAGATGGCTATCCAGCCTCCTTTTGAAAACCTCCAGTGAAGCAGCTTTCTCCGGTTGGTATCTATTCACCATCCACACACAAGGCCACAAAATTAATATCTAATGTTTAAAGTAAAAGGGTTTTCTAGTGGAACTTCCACTAAAGGCATCAACAACGAGAGTTCTGTGGCACTTTAAAGACTAACAAATTTAATTTTAGCAGGTATAAGCTTTCGTGCGGCTCAACTCACTTCCTCAGCTGCAGAGGTAGAAATGATACATGAAATAGGAAAACATCATTTACATATACAAGTGCATAGAGAACAATGGGGGAGGTGGATGGAAGGCCGGTACTTGGGGCCTAATGACAGTCATTGAGTAGGAGGTGAGAACGGGTGAGCAAAGCAATTACCTCTTGTAATGAGAGTGGCATCGTTATCCACAAACCCTAAGACAAACATTTTGGGTAACTGTCCCAAGAACAGGTTCTCCTGGTTCCTGACCCTGTTGTTTGCGTGGATGCTAAACACTTTCAGTCCCACACGGTCCACTGGGTATTTAGCATTAGAGGTAAGCAGGGCCTCCGCGTGCCCCAGACAGATGCCTGGGGCCACCCGTGCTTTCTTCATAAAAAGGGACGCTGATACAATGCCTTTGGCCGCATCGCCCATTAAGCAGAAGGTGTCTTTACTGAGTGTCAGTTTAATTTTCACATCCATGCTGTTCTATAAAAACAACGAGAGTTCTGTGGCACTTTAAAGACTAACAAATTTAATATTTGCAGACATAAGCTTTCGAGAGACTTCAGCTCTCTTCTTCAGATGCAGTAATACAGAAAATAGGTAACACAAAGGCATCTTATAGATATCCAGGTGCATTGAGAACAATGGGGGAGGTGGAGTCCGGTACTTAAGACCTAATGACGACCATTGAGTAGGAGGTCAGAATGGGTGAGCAGATTAGCTGAGAGTCATTAGGGGGCAATTAGGAGCAGCTGAGGCCAATTAAGGACCAGCCAGGTGCTTCATAAAAACTGTCTGCCCCAAGCAGACAGGGCACAAGCTGGGAGGAGTAGGAGTGCCCTGTTGTGTGTAGGAGTGCAGAGTTGTGTGGAGGAGCAGACTGGAGGAAGGTACCAGGCTCAGGAAGCCAGAAGGACAGAAGGAGGGAAAATTAGCCCGGGGGAAGAGAATTGCAGTTGGGAACACAGTGCCAGCAGCAAATAGCTGCTTCTCATAGGGCGCCTGGGCTGGGACCCGGAGGAGTGGGTGGGCTTGGGTCCCTACCCCCTCCTCAGGTAAGACGGGGTGACTGGAGACGCCCTGGCCCACTACAAGCAACAGGAGCATGAGACCCACTAGGGTGGAGCCGGCTGTTTGCCACAGAGCTCAACCAGAGAATGTTTCTCTGGAGGCGGCCAGCGTGGGGGCCCAAAGCCTCGCCCCAGCAGGAGGAGCAGGCAGATTTTTCATGCATGAGGGCTTGCTATACCGAGAATTTCCTACAGGGAAAGAGCAGCCTCATGATAGAAACTGCCATCAACGTGTAGTGCCTGAGGGATGTGGAATTGAGTTGTGAAAGTTGGCTCATGATGATCCCTTTGCAGGACATCTGGGCATAGGAGAGATTTGTGACCGGCTAAACAGAACTTTTATTGGCCTTACATGTCGGACTCAGTGAGGAGTTACTGCAGAAGCTGTGATTTGTGTCAGAAGTGCAAGAGTTTGACGGATCATAAGAAGTTGCCCCTAGAGCCTTTGCCCATTATTGGGGAGGTGTTTGCCAGAGTGTCTGTGGATATTGTGGGGCCATAGGCGTGCGCAGCACATTTCATTAGGGTGTGCACCCAGGGAATTTACGTTAGGGTGTGCACCCCGGATCTTTATCAGGGGTGTCAAAGTCAATTTCACCAGCGGGCCACATTTGAATTACCCGCCAGGGGAATTCTCACTGTGTACTAGTCTCCGCCAAGAAATCTCGCGGAGAATGGGATTTTGGCGGCAGATCGCGGCGTCTTCCCATCCGCGGCACCATCGCGCGGCTCCTTCTTTTTCAGCGGCAGCTCGCTTTCTCTTGCAGTCCACCGAAAAATCGCACACGCCTTCTGCTCTTTCGGCGGCAGCTCTACCGGCCCACATCAAAAAAGTTCTTGGGCCGAATAAAAAAGGTTTGACTCCCCTGCATTGGGGTGTGTCTGGGCACACCTGGCACATCCCGTGTGCACTCCTATGTGTGGGGCCACTCCCTAAACCTTCCAGAAATGGGAAGAAGTATCTTCTGGTGTTGGTGGATTTCGTCACCAGGTGACCTGAGGTTGTAGCTTTATCCAATGTTAAGGCTGAGACAGTGGCCACCACTGTGTTTACTATTTTTAGCAGGGTGGAATTTCCCAAGGAAATCTTGTCAGACCGTGGTGCCAATTTCATGTCAGTTGTATTTAAGCAGCTATGAGAGAGATGTGGAGTAAGTCATCTAAAAGCTGCCCCTTGTCCTAGAGACCAATGGATTGGTAAAAAGATTTAATGGGACATTAAGGGCTATGCTAAAAATGTATGTGGACAGATGCAAGAATAACTGGAATGTCTCACTGCCTTACGTGCTGTACGCGTATAGGAGTGTACCCCAAGAGTCTATAGGGTTTGCTCCTTTTGAGCTGCTTTATGGGAGGCAGGTCAGGGGACCCCAGGATCTGATTTGTAATTCCTGGGAGGGTAATGTAGAGATGACAGAACAACCAGTGGGGGAGTACGTGCCACAATTTTAGAAAAAGCTTGAAGATCACATAAGAGGGGCATAAATTATGCACCAAGAATCCACCATTGAGCTAACTAAACCCTTACAACTGTTTGTAAAAAATTGAATAACATTGTTACCTCCATAGTGAACCTTACAAAGAAAAAGCCAGTTTTAACCAAATGTGATTTTGCTGTCAATATTTATGCCAATGTCAAGTCTTGTAATTTGTTGTTAATGCCAAAAACTGTAGGAATGTACCATGTGCCGGATACCTTGTAAAACCCTTGAAACGTGTTAAAAACTGAAAAGGAAAAGTTTCTGTGATGCATTCAGCAGTGTCTAGGGACACTCCTTTCTGCATCAATTTTGGGTGGGGGTGTCACGCTGTCTGGATCAGGGGGACCCTTGAGGTGTATTCAGGAGCTCTGATTACTCCCTTCTACACCAGTCTCACATTGGAGGTGTCACGCTGGCTGGATTGGGGCAGGGAGCATTTAATATATTGTTTGACATCAGTATGTCAAAACCATAATAGTTCATGTGACAGATGCCATGTCAGGTACTGTTAGAAAGGCTGTAATGTGCTAAGTAGGATGATGATGTTTATGTTCATGTGTTATATGTGTAATGGAAGTTATGGATATGTTTGATATATCTGTATTTCAGATTGTGCTGTCTGAAACACACCCTAGACAGGGTGGTGGCAGGACAATAGCCTGCTTAATGGCCCATTGAGACTTTCACAGAGGCCAGGGCCCCGGGGGAGAAGCCAGAGGTACACCTGATGAGTCACCAGGACTTGCCCATGTGACTCTGGACTCCATTTTGGTTCCTGTAAAATTCCACAAGCAGCCTGGCGAGGGCAAGAGGGTATATAAGGCAGAGAGCCCTGGGAAACCATTTTGTCTTCAGTCGGGATTCAGCTTCAGTTACCAACCTACCTTTGGGTCAGCTCATCTATAACTGAACTGAAGCTGTGAAACAAAGGACTGAGACCCATCCAAATACTGGATGTGAACCGGAGGAACTATACAAGCCTGCAAACTCCACAATTCTACTAGAAACCTGATGTGTATGGACTTTCAAATCATTTGTATGTATCTGATTTGCTTTAATCCTTTAACATTTCTCTTGCAGTTTGTTTTTCTTTTTACAATAAACCTTTAGTTTTAGATACTAAAGGATTGACTGACAACGTGGTATTTTGGGTAAGATCCAAACTTATATTGATCTGGTGCTGTGGCTGACCCCTTGGGGTCAGGAGGAACCTTTTTAGTAAAGAGCATAGAGTTTAAATAACTGGTCTCTTTACTGGACCTAGTGGCTGCCTGGGGCCCAAAGACTGAAATGCAGTAAAGGGGGCTGTGTGTATTTCTGTACTGGCTTCTTGATAACTAGTTTGGGGAAATCAGAAGCACAGTTTGTGGCTGGTTGGGAAGCCGGGCTTCAGTGCCACCCACCAGCGCTGGAAGAATCTGCTCTTCTTTTGCAGCCTGCCCTGACCTTGGCATTATCAGGTGGCTACCCTGGGCATGAAAGGGTCACAAAGACACCTTCTGCTTAATGGGCGATGCGGCCAAAGGCTATAAACTACGCATGGTATCAGCGTCCCTTTTTATGAAGAAAGCACGGATGGCCCCAGGCATCTGTCTGGGGCACAAGGAAGCCCTGCTTACTTCTAACGCTAAATACCCAGTGGACCGTGTGGGACTGAAAGTGTTTAGCATCCACACCAGCAACAGGGTCAGTAACCAGGAGAACCTGTTCTTGGGACAGTTACCCAAAATGCTTGTCTTAGGGTTTGTGGATAACGATGCCTTTAGTGGAAGTCGCACTAGAAACCCCTTTTACTTTAAACATTACAATATCAATTTTGTGGCCTTGTGTGTGGATGGTGAATAGATACCAACCGGAGAAAGCTGCTTCACTGGAGGTTTTCAAAAGGAGGCTGGATAGCCATCTGCCTTGGATGGTTTAGACAAAACAAATCCTGCATGTTGGCAGGGGGTTAGACTAGAGAACCTTTGTGGCCCCTTCCAACCCTGTGAGTCTGTGATTCTATTGCTGGTTTGTCTATGAAGTGGTGAACAAACCTGTTTGTCCTTCAGCTCCTGTTGATTCATAGGACCACTAAAAACCATCCATCCCGGCTTCTGTCATTCAGCAGAATGGCTGCACAGTTTATTTGCTTTCCTTTGTTATAAAATGACTTCTCAGATGAGGCACCAATGTGGAGGCTGGTTTGACCCATGCGCCTTTAGTTCCCATCCCCGAAAAGATGTGAAATAAGCAAACCCCTTTTCCAGGGCACACAAACCTGAGTAGGGGTAAGGAAGTGAAATTGTACTGGTCCCCGCCCCCGCAAATATCTGTAACCAGGGTGAAACGGGACGAGGTGGGGCCCCAGCGAACATAATGTACCAAGGCCCCAAACGTCTCTTGCCAGACCTGCCTATAAATCCTGTGATTGAATAAGGGTTTTTTGAAGACTTTGGTCGTTGCTTCTAAAAACAGATGAGCAGGCACCGAGTCATAGCACACAATCCTTGCCTGCAGCTGAGGTGTGGGAGCACCGGTGCCTTTTTAGCTCCTGGCACAGCTCTGCACCAGGCCTTTTAAGAAGAGTGCTAGGGATGGTCCTGAGAATTGCAGCTCAGTGGGTGCTCTGTAAAAACATTTTGTTTGCTTATGTGACCACGGCTGCACCCTGGGTGGATGTTTTCATTCCCCTGACTACAGTGGCACCTTGGTCTTTTCTCTGAGCTGTTATAGTTCATTTAGAGCCCTGCACAGTGTATGCAGAGTTGAAACGATTCCTCCCAGTGTGCATCGCTTTGCACTTACCTACAGCGCGTTTAGTTTGCAGTCGTGTTGTTCATTCACCGTCTTTGTTAGATGCCTCTGAAGTTCCTCACAGTCGTCTCTGATTTGGAACAACCTGCATCATTCTTTGTCATCCACAAATTTTGGTAACTTATTTTCCAGCCCGTTCTCCGGAGCATTCATAGATGCATCAAACAGTGAATTTCCTGTAATCTCTCCTGTAGGAAAGACAAGCCCTCACTGACCTGGAATCGAGAACAGACCCTGTACAAAGACACGGTGCCGGAGTGAATATAGATTTTTTAAACAAAAATTACCGAGTCTCACTGAATGCAATGGGACACACCGCTCCTGTTCGGCTGTGTCTACACTTACGGTGGCGTCCCAGCCAGCTGTGGAAGGAGCTTGTATTGATAACAATCCCTGCCCACACCTAGTTACAGGCTGCTACCAAAGGCTGTAGCACCAGGGAGGCAGTTGGGAAAGGATCTGTCAGTGGGGAGCTAACAAAGCCTTTCCCAGCTGCCTGCCCCCTGCCAGAGCCTTTCCCCACGACTGGAGCCTTTCCCGGTGGCAAGGAAAGGCTCTGGCAGTAGGACACTGCACTACTAAACAGAGCAGAGTAGATGGGGGATGCATGGCTTGGGCATGTAGAGGGGTGTGTGGGATATACACCCTGGGGATTCAGGTGTGCAGGTCACTATACTCCACACACCTGTGCTGTGCCTCACCATCTGCACTGCTCTTTACACTCGTGCTAGCTGGGCATGCAGTGTCTGTGCATTACATACTTCCCTGGGTGTAGACGTACCCTTAGAGGCAGATAGAAACTGAGCTCTGATTGGCCAATGGGGAAGATACAGCTAAGCATGTATCTTCTAGCAATTCATATGAGCTAACACTGCCTCCAGGCGCGCCAGCCAGCTGTGGAAGGAGCGCGTCTTGATAACAATCCCTGCCCACACATAATCACACACGGTGAGAGTCAGCACATCCCCGCCCCCTCAGCTGGGGGCTAGGAGAATGGCAGCCTCGTTTTCAGCCTCAAGCGGTGATGTAACATCCCACATCCCCCAAAGTTCGCTGGTGTCCTCCAGGAAACGGGGGGAGGCGGGAGCTGGTATTGTCTGTTCTGCCCTACAATGTCTCTACCGCTTCTGTCACTGCCGGACCTCAGCACCTTCCAGCCGGGCATTCGGCACCAGGACTAATATTTCTCACCTGTGGTGGAAAAAAGAGGCAGCAGTGGAAGCATAGGTTGCAGTGACCTCTAAGCTATCAGCTCCGGACGCTGCCGCTGCACCGCTCTGAAGACAGTGCGGCTGTTTCTGATGTGGAAAGAAACCCAGCGTTTGAAAGAAAAGAACCTTTCCGAGGCTCCCTTTACACGTTCCAAAGAAGCAGGGAGGGGCGTGACCCCATCCATTGATTCCTTTGCACGTCCCTTTTCCGAGCGCCCAGGAAATACACCCAGCCCGTTTGTACGGTAGGAGGATTACAGTCTCACGAAGCTGATGTAGCCCAGTCACAGGTGTTTTATTTTTACCTGGGGTATCTGTACTGTCACTCACCTCCACATTCACTGAGTCTATTTTAACTGATCAGCACTTACAGGCGCCTGACAGCTGAAGGACAGATGCACCCACGTGACTCTCCAAGGTTTCTGAGTGAGTGCACGCTCCTATCGGAGATATGGTGTGAGCTCACACCCTCAGTGCACAGGCCTGCGAACCAGCAGGTGAGCACCTATGCTTCTGTACTGTAGGACCACAGGCAGGAGGAGGTGCATGGAGGGGAGCACAAAGCAGGAAAATAGGTCTTGTCCGACAAGCCTGATTCCACTGCTGGAGGAGATGACAAGGTTGGATGACAAAAGAGCCCTGTGTAGATGTACTGCACTTAGACTGTTGTAAGGGGTTTGTACGACATGACATTCTGAGTACAAAGATTAGCACTGTAAGGTATCAATAAAGCACCAGTGAAACGGTTTAAGAACCGGCTAACTGTCAGAGCTCAAAGAGTAGCTGTCAAGGGGGTGTGTCTAGCAGGGTCAGGACTAGCCCTGACGCTAGCACTGGCTCTCATCCGTGTTCTGGAGGTAAATATAAAAACACTGCTGATAACACTGGAGAATCACACACAGACTGGCGGGGTGGGAAATGATGATGACAGTGCAGTCATACAGAGCGATCTGGATCACTAGGTAAATTGGGCCCAGTCAAACCAAATCTAAACACAAGGTCATACAGCTAGAAACAAATCATATAGGCCCTGCCCACAGAATGGGAGACTTTCTCCTGGAAAGCAGTGTCTCTGTAAACGGCTTAGGGGTCATAATGGACAAAAAATCGACAATGCACTCCCAGTGCAGTACTGTGGCCAAAGGACTAATGCATTCCTTGGATGCATAAACAGGAGCAGTGAATAGAGATGGTGAGACGGACAGTGGGATACTGCACACAGTTCTGGTGTCAGCGCTTTAAAAAGGATGTTGAAAAACTGAAGAAAAGATTCACACAAATGATTTGAGGGTTGGAGAAAACGTCTGACAGTGAGAGACTTAACGAGCGTGATCTATTTAGCTTATCAGGGAGTGAGGCTGTGCTGCCGTGATTAGCAGCGTTTACTGAATGTTGTGTCAGCTAAAGCCCAGGTAGGGGGGGTCTAAGATGTGCAGTAACACTTTTTCCCATTTGTGTAGGACTGTGTACAAATTGGAAATAAAATGCTTGTGTAGTGAATGTGTTTCTCTATGTCAGTTTGAAGCTATGATAGTAACAAGCTGGATGCAACTTGGTTAAAAAACCTCTGAACGGTAGGTACATGTAAAGCTGTTTGTTCCCCATATTGTGTTGTTGAGCAGATTTTGAAACCTGTATTTTGTTCGTAGGCTGAAAATGAGCAGTAAGGGTGGAAGTCCAAACACGTTTTACGGTTCAGAGTGTTCTGATTTTATGCTGGTTTTGCAGAGTTACAATCAGACGATTTGTTTCTAGGAATGACAAGTAACTTCAGATTCTTCATTTCATGTTCACCAACAGACAGTACTAGACAGTGCCAGCCCTGGGCAGGGTGACGGTGAACACAGGGTGTGTAATGAGGGATAGTGCACTTGCACTGAAGTGCACTTACAGCCCCAGGTCTGGAAAGGATCAACACCGACTCTTGATTCAGATCAAAGCTGTGTTTATTAACACTATGAAACAATTGTTGCAGACTACAAAGTAACCGAGTTGCAATCACTGAGTGCACAGGTAACGGCACAGGACACGCCACGCATGGCTGTACTGATCGCTGGACACAGTTACAGGTTGGCACTCTGATTAACGGATACAGGGATTAGCGACTGGCAATGAGGCAAACCAGGATTAGCGATGAGACAAACCAGTCAGTCTTCGGCTCCCCTGACCCTGAGCACAGTTATAATCAGAACCAGGCAAAGCAGGCCCAGCAACGGGCTGGCCTTATCACCCAGCAATGCAAGTCATGAGCACAGGCAATAAGCGAGTACGAGTGAAACATCCTCAGCGCTAAGCGCGATCCCAGCTGCCAGCCAGTGCTCACTTTAATCTGCCATGAGCCCCTGACACGGGAATATCAGCCAGCTGCTTCCAGACACACGGCTGTAGAAATACAACCTTCCAGATGCTAGGTTATATATCTAGGGAAACACAGCCTAGACGGAGCTACTATAAGGTGGGTGCATAACTGGTTGGAAAACCATTCCCAGCGAGCAGTTATCAGTGGTTGACAGTCCAGCTGGAAGGGCCGAGCGAGTGGGGTCCCACAGGGAGCAGTTCTGGGTCTGGTTCTGTTCTATATTTTCATCACTGATTTAGATAATGGCATAGAGAGGACACTTGTAACGTGTGCAGATGACACCAAGCTGGGAGGGGCTGCGAGTGCTTTGGAGGATTGGATTAAAATTCAAAATGATCTGGACAAACTGGAGAAATGTCCTGAAGTGAATAGGATGAAATTCAATAAGGAGAAATGCAAAGTGCTCCACTGAGGAAGGAACAGTCAGTTGCACACACACAAAATGGGAAATGGCAGCCTAGGAAGCAGTGGTGCAGAAAGGGACCTGGGGGCCTAGTGGGTCACAAGTTATACGAGTCAACAGTGTAACACCTGCAAAAAAAGCAAACCCCCTTCTGGGATGTTGTGACGGGGTGTACCTGCCCCTCCCGCCAGAGTGGGAGCCCTCAGCTTCCAGAAAGACCCCTCCCCATCATACACACTGCACACACCCTGGCAGGAGCTGGGGGTTAAAAGCCCAGCAAAGCCCCGGTGCAGGAGGAGGATGGGACCACAGAGGAGAGAGACTCACTCCCAGAGCCCGCCAGAAGGGACGCAGCCCTGCCATGCGCAAAGGGGCCGCCAGACTGCTTTCCTGAGCAGCAAGACTGATGTGTGTTGAGTCCTGCCGTGCCCAGAGGGGTTCAGGACTGCCTCCTGCTCAGCCCCGGTGGGTTGCTGGGCCCCATTACACCAGGGAAACTCTCGTACAGTTGCGTGATAGGGAGCCAGAGGCAACGCACGACACTTTGGGACCTGCACGGGATGGTGGTTGTACCAACACCCCCTGCTTTTGGGGGAGCCCCAGGCACTGTCTGTCACAGATGTGTTAGCAGGAGTGTTGGCTTTAGAATCTGTGAATCTATGACTACGTTCAGTGTCATGTCAATTGCGTTTCATTCTCAAAGCAATCTGAAATCATTAATCACTGTTCACATAGGCATGGGCAGGACGGACGCACCGAGGTGTCCTGGTCTACCAGGTGCTTCTGGGTTTGAAGGAGCAGGCCTGACGTTTTGGGCATAGAATCATAGAATCATAGAATATTAGAGTTGGAAGGGACCTCAGGAGGTATCTAGTCCAACCCCCTGCTCAAAGCAGGACTAACCTCAGCTATATCATCCCAACCAGGGCTTTGTCAAGCCTCAGCTTAAAAACCTCTAAGGATGGAGATTCCACCACCTCCCTAGGTAACCCATTCCAGTGCTTCACCACCCTCCTAGTGAAAAACTTTTTCCTAATGTCCAACCTAGACCTCCCCCACTGCAACTTGAGACCGTTGCTCCTTGTTCTGTCATCTGCCACCACCGAGAGCAGCCTAGCCCCATCCTCCCTGGAACCCCCTTTCAGGTAGTTAAAGGCCGCTATCAAATCTCCCCTCACTCTTCTCTTTTGCATGTCGAAGCACACTGGGTTTTTCTCCATGGTTTCCACAAATGGTCTGGACTCAGCTGCCAAGGACTGTGCTGCCACCCTGTAAATACGGCAGCACCAGCGTCATGCCACCAGGTGGCAGCAGCAACTCATCCCCTCATCACCTGTGTAGGGGAGCAAGGGCATGGGGGAAGAGACCTAGACTGTACGGAGTGGATGGGAGGAGAAATTTAGACTGGTGAGGAAAATGCAGTAGAAGATATTTTGCAGGGGGAGCTGGAAAGGACAGGAAAGGAGGAACTAGAAGCAGAAGGAAAAAACTGGGGCCTTTAAAAATCTTTTTAGGCCAGGCCTAAGTTGGAGAGAGATAGAAAGACATGAGGAGCTGTAAGCAAGTGAGGAAAAGAAGAAAGAAAACAGTGTAAAATGCAGGAGGACACAGGATGCAGAGAGAATAAAAACCAGCAAGAAATAAGGAAAGGCTTGGAGAGGCAGGGCAGGTAAATCCCAAAGAGAAGACGGAACTAGAGCAGATGTGTGGTTTAGAAAAAAAAAGTGCTACTTGTTGGGTGAAAACAGCAGGGCCTTGGAGGGCAGATACTTGGACCAGAAGGACCTTCGTATACTCTGGGATTATGAAAAGCTCTTAAATATTTTCCTCTGCTTAGAACCCTTTCTCTCATCATTCAGTGTTTTAAAATAAAAGCCCATTTCTCTACCCTGAGGGAGGCCTGTACTCTGTAGGGACAGAAGCACTCTCATCAAAGTCAGAAGTGGGAGCCTTGTGTGTGTTATAAAGACTGGCCACGATGTTGAAAAAAGTAGGTGCCTAAAGTGAAGCAGCAGAGTATCTGAGCACCATCTGTAATGTGGTCAGGATAAATGCACCTCTGTGGGGTAGGGGCGTGCTGGTATCTCTGTTATACAGGTGGGGAACTGAGGCACAGAGAGATTAGGGCCCAGATCCTCAAAAGTATTTTTGAGTATTTAACGGTGATTTTTCAACGTTAAATCAATGGAAGTTCGGAGCTTAAATATCTTTGAGGATCTGGGTCTAAGGGACTCACCCAAGGTCATACAGGGAGTGTGTTGCAGAGCTTGGACATGAACCCAGGTCTCCCAAGTCCCAGACTAGTATCTTAAAACAAGAGGCCTTAAAACAAGAGGCTCTTAAAACAAGAGGCCTGATCTTCAAGCGGGGAGTGCCAGCTGCTCTTATTGACGTCTATGTGAGCTGTTGGAAGTGCTTCACTTTTCAAACATTTATAAGAGACACGGATCCACTGGCACTCATCCTGGAAATGAGTGCAGAACTGAAAACAGATCTTGTTCTGACTTCAGCGGAGCTTCATTAAGGATGAACTTGGCCTGGTGGCCTTGGCCAGAAAAACGCATCCACTTTCTGGTTTAGACATGAATGTCAGATTTAAAGTGCGGAGCCTTGTGTGTGTTATAAAGACTGGCCACGATGTTGAAAAAAGTAGGTGCCTAAAGTGAAGCAGCAGAGAATCTGAGCACCCATCTGTAATGTGGTCAGGATAAATGCACCTCTGTGGGGTAGGGGCGTGCTGGTATCTCTGTTATACAGGTGGGGAACTGAGGCACAGAGAGATTAGGGCCCAGATCCTCAAAAGTATTTTTGAGTATTTAACGGTGATTTTTCAACGTTAAATCAATGGAAGTTCGGAGCTTAAATATCTTTGAGGATCTGGGTCTAAGGGACTCACCCAAGGTCATACAGGGAGTGTGTTGCAGAGCTTGGACATGAACCCAGGTCTCCCAAGTCCCAGACTAGTATCTTAAAACAAGAGGCTCTTAAAACAAGAGGCTCTTAAAACAAGAGGCCTGATCTTTAAGCGGGGAGTGCCAGCTGCTCTTATTGACGTCTATGTGAGCTGTTGGAAGTGCTTCACTTTTCAAACATTTATAAGAGACACGGATCCACTGGAACTCATCCTGGAAATGAGTGCAGAACTGAAAACAGATCTTGTTCTGACTTCAGCGGAGCTTCATTAAGGATGAACTTGGCCTGGTGGCCTTGGCCAGAAAAACGCATCCACTTTCTGGTTTAGACATGAATGTCAGATTTAAAGTGCGGATTGGGTTTTTTTAAGTTCCAGTTTGTGAATCAATTTGAAGCTGAAATGATTGATTTCCCCCTTACCCTGCACCTGGTGGTGTTTACACTTGTGCAAAGTGAGTGCAGAGTGGATATCATTGCGACCTGGTTGCAACTGACATAGAATTTGAACCCACTTTGCAGATCTGTAAATGACAACATAGGGTGCGATGCAATGGAGAATCAGGCCTGGAAAAGTGTAATAAGTTCTAAATATTTTCATTATTATTATATTTAAACCATTTTTGTACTACATCACAAAATTGTTGACATTTAGGTGACTTCTGTTCACACTTCCTATTCTGAACTATTTCCAACCCTGCCAGGAGCAATTCCTCCTTATTGGCAATCTTGGTTATTATCACAGCTGTTTCTCTCACTCTACTCAGTGATTTTATGCATTCCTAGTATCCAGGCTTTGCTTCCTGTTCTTCTGACAGGATCAGCAGGTCAATATGTTCTGGAGTGGACAGTGGGTTTGGTTTTAAGGCAATTTCTTGCAGGCATTGGAGGCTGTGAGATGATTTTTCAATAAGCTCTCGCACTATCTCCTCCACCTTAGCATATTCCTGAAAATGCTGCTCAAATATCTTCTCTGTTATCATCACCTCTCCAGACACCTTCTCATACTTTTCCTTCAGTTGTGCATAGGTTTGTTTCTCTTTTACTACTATATAATCCCACCTGTAGTTTTGAATGAAGTGAATGTCCCACTGACATTTACTTGCACAAACAGTGCAATGTCCAGAGCTGTCCATAGAAGTACACGAATGCATGTCTTTATTATCAGGAATACCACAGAGGTAGTGGCCTGTGTAATGACATTGCTGGCAGTTTGTTATATGTTTAGTATAGTTTAGCTGTACTGCCTGTATTTTTTCTATCTCCCCCAGTTGCCACAAGTTTCCAAAGATAATAGTCAATGGCTCTGCAATCACATCAGCCAACTGCCCCAGCACCCTCGGGTGCATTGCATCCGGCCCCATGGACTTGTACATGTGCAGCCTTTCTAAATAGTCCTGAACCTGTTTTTTTATCACTGAGAGCTGCTCACCTCCTCTACATTCTGTGCTGCTCAGTGCAGTGGTCTGGGAGCTGACCTTGTCTGTGAAGACAAAGGCAAAAAAAGCATTGAATATTTCAGCTTTCTCCACATCCTCTGTCACTAGGTTGGCTCCCCCATTCTGCAAGAGGCCCACACTTTCCCTGACCACCTTCTTGTTGGTAACAACCTGTAGAAAACCTTTTTGTTCCCCTTCACGTCCCTTGCTAGTTGCAAATTGTGCTTTGGCCTTACTGATTTCATCCCTGCATGTTCGAGCAGTATTTTTATAATCCTTCCTGGAAATCTGACCACGCTTCCACTTCTTGTAAACTTCAATTGTGTGTTTTAGCTCACTGAAGACTCCGTTGTTAAGCTAAGCTGGTCGCCTGCCATATTTCCTATTCTTTCTGCACATCAGGATGGTTTGTTCCTGCACTCTCAGTAAGGTTTCTGTAAAATACAGCCAGCTCATATTAGCCTCCCAGGGATCCTGCCCAATTGTTCTGGCAAGCTAGATCAATCTAGCAATAGGAGATGGCAGCCATTCTGAAAGAACAGTTCTTCATGGAATTTTCTACAAAGTAACGTCATTCGGCAGCTGCTGCTGAAGAAGTAGTATTCAGTTATAAAGAATTATGGCAAAAATGGTTATAGGCGTAAAAATGTCTTCAAATAGCCTACACACAAACTGCAGTGAGTGTTAACTAAATTACAAGTTTGTAGAATGTTATTTCATTACTGAGATCATTAGGAACATAAACATTGTACAAGGGTGCTAAATTTTCTAAAAGACCCATTTTAAATTAATTTTAACTCAGAACTATTAACAGATTTTCTTGTAAATTCTCAACAAGCTGATTCTGTGCCCCCCGGAATAGTTGCTGTAATTTTGGTGAAGGTTCACTGTATTGTGTATATATATATATAAGAATGTGGATGAATCCCTGTTTTAAATGGAAAACTCAACCTTAACTATGGAATCAGAAGAGGTATTTCCATACTATTATGGCCAATTTTGTCATTGTCTATGTCGATGGGCAGCAGGGTTCCTTACAGATCTCCTCACAAGAGAGGTAAGACATCTCTAACCAACAAATATTTCATAGCTGCTAAGGAACAGACTCTGATGTCTACAGAAGCATTAAGAAAACCTTTCTGTATTTCAGAACTGAGTCTCAGAGAGGGCTCCCAACCCCCCAAAACGTGTCTGGAGGAGCTAATAGCTGAGACTGCAGCCTTGATGGAGTTCAAATAGGGCCAGGGAGCAGGCTGATGAGCCAAGGCTGAGCTCTGTGGCCTTGTGGGGGCAGAATCAGGGCAGGTGCCCAAAGAAACCTGAATGTCTGAATGTGCAGAAATCCTCCTTTTCTCATAACGAGAACAGACAACGCTGGGGAGACTTGATCCGTAGCTTGGACATTCTTACATCCAAATTAACAATTAATGTCTGTGTTTCACTTGCATTAACTAACATGGTAGTTATTTCATGAGCTTTGCATCAGAAATAGGATCTCAGCCAAGGGTAGAATAAATTCTGCCAGGCGATGTCTACCTCTTTGGTTTTGTCGACAAAAGGGTCATTGTCGTGTGTACATCAGGACTGTTTTGTCAACAAAAGCTGACTTTAGTTGACAAAACTCTCTAAGGTAGACCAAGCCCTAAATTGTCAGCTCTTTGGGGCAGGGACTGGCTCTTTGTTCTGTGTTTGTGCAGTGCCCAGTGTAATGGGACCTGGCCTGTGGGTGCTACCGCAGCACAAATAACACTTACAATTAATGTCTGTTTTAGTTACCTCCCCCAGTTCTCCCTGCTCCATCCACATGCAGTGTCTTGTCGCACTCCGAGGAGCTGAGCTCCCTGGGCAGGGAGTCCCTTTTTACTGCAGGCTTGTGCAGTGTCTGGCCCAAAGGCGCCTGATCCTTGCCGGGAGCCTCTTGGTCTTACTGCAGTACAGACACTAAACACACTTACCCTGGGTGAGAGGCTGCAGGGAAACATTTTCTGGGAAGTTTGGTAACAAACTGAAAAAACAGAGTTTTAAATGACAGTTTCTGAGAACTGCACCTGACGTCCTGTTTCAGAATAAATTCCTAACTAATTTGGTTCATCTTTGCTTCAAGATGGCTTGGCCAAGAAACTTTGAATTTGTTTGTTGGTCAGGTTTAGGAGAAGTTAATTTTGGGGGGAAGGGAGAATGAGAAATATAAAATGAACTAATATTATGGTATTCGTTTTATACTATACCAAGCTTCACACAAAACTGGGAAGGGAAGCAGTTGGCTGTCTACACACTTCTATAACCTCACGTGCGTTCATGTATTTATCCCTGCAACACCCGGTTGAGGTGGGGAAGGACCATTATTGCCTTTTCACTGATGGGGAGCTGAGGCACAGAGAGACTAAGGGTGGAGTTCACAGTGCAGCTTAAACTCCTGACTTCTGTGAAGGCTCCTAATTTCCCCTGATTTCAAATAGAAGTCAGGAGGCTCAGTTGTTTCTTGAATTCTTGCCTGCGTGACCAGCCCCATGGCACACAGGGAGTTGGGGCAGACCAGGAATTTAAACCCAGGTCTCCTGCATGTCCCGGCCAGCTCCCACCTGGACCAACTTTTCTCTCAGACGTGGTACCCATTGCAGCAGGAACAGAGAGCCCAGGAAGGTTGGGGAAGACGCTATGGAAATGTTATTCTTCTGCACATCAGTGAGCAACAACTGGGACACTGACCATCTTGCTTTGCTGCTTGGTGCAGACCTCAGATTGCCCAAGTCACTCCAGTGGCTTGTTCGACATTTCTCAAGCTGCTCTTAGTGTTTCTTTCTAACAAACATGGAGGTTTTGTCTAAGCAGTGGAAGTTATTGCCTATTAAGCAAAATGCTTTCTGTCTAAGCACCCTTTAAACATTTCATTCATGCTTCACTACATCCCAGTGTTAGATCTAACCAGTCACTTTCCTCTCTCACAGCTGCTGCCATCCTAAAGGAGCAAAGCCTGAACCAGGTTCTTCTGTTGAAAAGGCCCTGCAGGGTGGCTAAGTTGGCAAATGGTCTGTAAACAATAGACACGAGTGGTGCTAGCTGCAGATGTAAACATACCTGGTATGAGAGTGTCGCTCCGGCAGTCGTACAGCGTCCCCAGTCGCAGAGGGCTGGCATCTCAATTGGAACTTCAGTGTAAGTCATGGTGGTAGCTGAGAGACAGATCCAGCCCCAAAACACAGCAGCAGCATGGTTACAAACACAATGTGATCTCCTTCTACCTGTGTTCTCCCTGTGTGAATTTCATCCCCCAAGTGAATTTTATCCCCCATGCTTTGGCTATGTCTACACTGCCACGGGAAGTCGACTTTGTTTAATTCGACTTTCAGCAGGCGATTTTTAGAAATCGCAGCAGAATGTACACCCTATGCTGTTTGTGCTGGTCTCTTGAGTTCACACTGACTAGCCTTAATTCGAATCAGAAAGCAGTGCAATGTGGGTAGCTATCCCACAGTGCAACTAGCCGCGGTGGCTGTTGGGACGAGTGTTTTTGCTGTGGCAAAGCTCTCTCCACGCTGGCAGCAAGCATTTTAAATGAAAATTCAAATCTTCCCAGGGCTTGAGGGGAGGGGATTTTTCCTGCTAGTGTGAGCAGCACACCGCAACTGTCCAGAGCGGTTAAAATGGGGCATTGTAGAATACATTCCGGAGGTTAATGAATTCGATTTAAGTCCTGTTGCGTCTACACTGACAGTGCTATCTTGACGACATCCTGGTCACTGGCAAGAGTGAGGATCACCTTAAGAACTTGGAGGCTGTCCTACAAAGACTGGAAGAGAATGGCCTATGAGTCTGCAAAGACAAATGTGAATTCTTCCAGCCCTCTGTTGAATATTTGGGACATATCATATCGTTAGGCTCCTGCAAAAGTCAAGGCTATTGTGGAAGCTCCACCTCCTCAAAACATAAGCCAACTTTGCTCTTTTTTAGGGTTATTGAACTATTATGGAAAGTTTATTCCACAGTTAGCAACACTCCTAAAACCACTACATGAATTCCTGAGCCAGAACAAGGTCTGGAAGTGGACTGAGGCCTGTGATGTTGCATTTAACAAGGCTAAACGCGCATTGCTAAATTCAGAGGTTCTGATGCATTTTGATCCGTCCTTACTTCTATGGTTGGCCTGCGATGTCTCCCCTTATGGCGTGGGAGTGGTTGTGTCGCACATTATGCCTTCGGGAGAGGAGAGACTCGTTGCTCTTGCCTCACGCACCTTAAACAACGCAGAAATTAATTATGCCCAAATCAAACGTGAAGCACTGGGAATCGTTTTTGGAATTCAGAAATTTCACCCGTACCTGTTTGGACAGAAGTTCACACTTCTCACCGACCATCGACCTATAACATCAATTTTTGGATCACGCACAGCCATTCGACCTTTGGCTGCTAGTTGTATGCAACGATGGGCATTGTTGCTTTCCACACACACACATGAGATCAAATATCATAAATCCACTCTGCACTGCAATGCAGATGGTCTCTCAAGGCTGCCTTTACCAATTAAACATCAAGATATTGGCCAGAAAGAAATCTTCTACTTTGAACAGGTAGAAAACACACCCATCACTGCTACTTAAGGTAAAGAAGGCAACTCATCCAGCACTGTTCCAAGTTATGGACCTAGTGATGCATGGAATATCGCTACAGGACTCTCAGGTCTCACCCAACCTTCTTCCCTACATGTCCAGGAGAATGGAATTATCAATCCATTCTGGTTGTTTGTTGTGGGGGATGCTTGTCATTATTCCACCACTACTGAGTTCACAGATGTTAGAACAGCTTCGTTCAGGTCACTCTGGAATAGTGTGCATGAAAGAAATTGCATGAAGCTACTTTTGGTGGCCTGGCCTGGACAGTGCCATTGACGAGAAGACAAGAGCTTGTACTTCCTGTCACAGTGTGAGGAACATGCCTCTGTTGGAACCCCTATGCCCATGGTACTGGCCTGAAAACCTGTGGCAGTGTATTCACATTGATTTTGATGGCCCATTTGAAGGAAGTATATTCCAATCACACAAATGGTCTCTCAGACACTCACCCCTCTAGCACAGCACACAACATAGCTCCCCTCATGTAGCACTCATCTGGGCTCCTCTCGGACAGATCCCAGGCCCATTTGAAGGAAGCATGTTCCTGGTTGTTGTAGATGCCCACTCTAAATGGCCAGAAGTCTCCGTAATGCCGTCCACTACTGAAAGTACTATTCAGAAACTTCGTGAAATCTTATGGCCTGCAACCTAGCAGAACTGGCCTAAGGGGAAAAAGCCAAGTTAACAGGCTGTGAACTTATGACCTGAATGAAACTGGCACGGAGAAAATGCTGATACTACAAACATATATATTTTCAAAATATTACTAATGTCAAAATATAATAAGAGAGCACTATGAAACTGGAGATAAGCCAGTTGAGAGTCTCTGGGTTAAGCTTAGAAGCAAGAACAATAAGGGTGATGTCGTGGTGGGTGTCTGTTATAGACCACCAGACCAGGAGGACAAGGTAGATGAGGCTTTCTTCAGTCAACTAGGGAAAGTTTCCAGTTCATAGGACCTGGGTCTCATGGGGGACTTCAATCACCCTGACATCTGCTGGAAGAGCAATACAGCAGAGCACAAACAATCCAGGAAGTTTTTGGATAGTGTTGCAGACAACTTCCTGGTACAAATGCTGGAGCAACCAACTAGGGGCTGTGCTTCTCTTGACCTGCTGCTCACAAACAGGGAAGATCTGATAGGGGAAGTAGAAGTGGGTGGCAACCTAGGCAGCAGTGACCATGAGATGATCAAGTTCAGGATCCTGACAAAAGGAAGAAAGGAGAACAGCAGGATACGGACCATGGACTTCAGAAAAGCAGACTTTGACTCCCTCAGGAAGCTGATGGGCAGGATCCCTTGGGAGGCTAATATGAAGGGGAAAGGAATCCAAGAAAGCTGGCTGTATTTTAAAGAAACCTTATTGAGTGCGCAGGAACAAACCATCCCGATGTGCAGAAAGAATAGCAAATATAGACAAGGTCAGCTCCCAGACTACTGCACTGGGCAGCACAGAATGGGGAGGAGGTGAACATTCCTCAGTGCTGAGGAAACAGGTCCAGGACTATTTAGAAAGATTGGACATACACAAGTCCATGGAGCCAGATACAATGCACCCGAGGGTGCTGAGGGAGTTGGCTGATGTGATTTCAGAGCCATTGGCTATTATCTTTGAAAGCTCGTGGCAATTGGGGGAGGTCCCTGATGATTTAAAAAAGGCAAATGTAGTGCCCATCTTCAAGAAAGGTAGGAAAGAGGATCAAGGGAACTACAGACCGGTCAGCCTCATCTCAATCCCTGGAAAAATCATGGAGCAGGTCCTCAAGGAATCCATTTGAAGGCACTTGGAAGAGAGGAAGATGATCAGGAACAGTCAACATGGATTCACCAAGGGCAAGTCATGCCTGACTAACCTGATTGGTTTCTATGAAGAGGTGACTGGCTCTGTGAATGTGGGGAAAGCAGTGGATGTGATATACTTTGACTTTAGCAAAGCTTTTGATACGGTCTCTCACAGTATTCTTATCAGCAAGTTAAAGACATATGGGTTAGATGAATGGACTATAAAATGGATAGAGAACTGGCTAGAGCATAGGGCTCAACGAGTAGTTGGCTCCATGTCTAGCTGGCAGCCGGTCACAAGCGGAGTGCCCCAGATGTCAGTCCTGGGGCCGGTTTTGTTCAACATCTTCATTAATGATCTGGAGGATGGGGTAGATTGCACCCTCAGCAAGTTTTCAGATGACACTAAGCTAGGGGGAGAGGTAGATACCCTGGAGGGCAGGGATAGGATACAGAAGGACCTAAACAAACTGGAGGATTGGGCCAAAAGAAATCTGATGAGGTTCAACAAGGACAAGTGCAGAGTCGTGCACTTAGGATGGAAGAATCCCATGCACAGCTACAGACTAGGGACCGACGGGCTAGGCAGAAGTTCTGAAGAAAAGGACCTGGGGGTAACAGTGGATGAGAAGTTGGATATGAGTCAGCAGTGTGCCCTGGTTGCCAAGAAGGCTAATAGCATATTGGGCTGCATTAGTAGGAACATTGCCAGCAGATCGCGGGAAGTGATTATTCCCCTCTATTCGGCATTGGTGAGGCCGCATTTAGAGTATTGTGTCCAGTTTTGGACCCCCTACTACAAAAAGGATGTAGAGAAGTTGGAGAGAGTCCAGCGGAGGGCAACAAAAATTATGAGGGGGCTGGAGCACAAAACTTATGAGGAGAGGCTGAGGGAATTAGGCTTGTTTAGTCTGCAGAAGAGAGGAATGAGGGGGGATTTGATAGCAGCCTTTAACTACCTGAAAGGGGGTTCCAGGGAGGATGGAGCTAGGCTGTTCTCAGGGGTGGCAGATGACAGAACAAGGAGCAATGGTCTCAAGTTGCAGTGGGGGAGGTCTAGATTGGACATTAGGAAAAAGTTTTTCACTAGGAGGATGATGAAGCACTGGAATGGGTTACCTAGGGAGGTGGTGGAATCTCCATCCTTAGAGGTTTTTAAGCTGCGGCTTGACAAAGCCCTGGCTGTTATTAATTAGCAGAGATTAGTCCTGCTTTGAGCAGGGGTTGGACTAGATGACCCCCTTAGGTCCCTTCCAACTCTATGATTCTATGAAATAGTAAGTGCAGAAGGTACCAAGACATCCTGACACCAAAGAGATAGTAACTGACTCCCTGATATGACACTTTGATGGACAGAAATGTCTAATAATGTGATAAATAGAGTTGTTTTGCATAAATCATCCAACTTACAGTAAAGGGTGGTATTAGACTATGTCAAGAGGGTGGTAACTATCTACATTGAAGGGCGCAGAACGACATTGTCTGTAACCGTGTATAAAAGACAGTGTCAGAGGGAACAACTTTGTCTGGCCTCGGGGATAATGGAGAGTCCCGCCGTTAAGTTGTGCTGAGTCCATTGTAACGGAGCACTCGTATTTGAAGTGGACCAGTAGCTATTCTATAGATCGCTTCTCATTGTGCTTCAACTGCAATAAACCTGGCCTGGGTGCCTTCGTTGCTCAGGTAATCCATGGTCGTGTCGATTCATTCGATCGTGAGTGCTGTCTCGATTACCTGCGCAGAGCTGGGACAGCACCTACATGGGGATACACGCACGCAGCCTACACTGACAAGCACTATCGATTGACAACACCATCCACCAATGGATTAGCTGAAAGGTTTGTGCAAACCATGAAACAAGCTTTAAGATCTGCAAGGGGACATTTGTCCATTCAAAAGCATCTGGACACCTTCTTACTATCCTACAGAAACACACCTCATGCTATGACCAAAGCGTCCCCGGCCTTTCTAATGATGGGACGACAGCTGTGCACTTGCTTTGATCTGCTGAAACCCACCAAAGCACGATGAGTTGTGCAATGTCAACAGCAAAACCAAGTCATCAGATGTGCACACAGAATAAAAGACCGAACTTTTCGTCCTGGACAGTCTGTCCTAGCTCGGAACTCTGCTTCTGGAGCTCAATGGGTCCCTGCTACAGTCATCACCCAAACAGGGCCTGTTTCCTGCACTGTCCAGACTGCAGATGATCTTACCTGGTGGTGACATGTAGATCAGTTGTTGTCAGGTCATACGTATCCCAAGGACACATCTCCAGTTGAACTGACTGACCTCACCACTGCAGGTGAGATATCATCAAGTCAAGAGTCACCCGTTCCTGACTGCCCATCTCCATCCACCTCTGCAGCAGATACAGCCCCCTCCGCTGTTCGAGCAGATACAACATCCTCACCTGTTTGAGCTACAAGTCCTGAGCCCATTGTTAGACCCGCACCAGTAACACCTTCCAGTGCAAGAACACCAGAAGTCTGACGTAATTAACCTAGAGAGAAGGCCTCCTCAACGGCTGGACCTTTAGCTAGGGAAAACCTACATTACAGGGTAGAGCAATCCCTGGGGTTTAGCCGGGAAATGAGGCAGTCTACCCTCATTCCCTAGTTTAGTGATTGTTATGTTAAATGGGCTTTTTCATTAAGAGGGGAGGAATATGTTGTGTATTTTGTGTTTTGCCTTATTGCCTAGGTTGCCATAGCAACAGAGCTTAGCTTGTTGCCATAGTAATAGAGTTAGACTATTAAGGGATAGCTCAGCCAATCCTGAGTCCCGGTCCTGAGTCCTGGCTTTAGAGTAGTTAGCCTCAGTTTTTTAATGAGGCTAATGAAGAGTATAGGGATAGTGGCAGGATGGTTAATGGCAATGAGAACATGGAGGTAGAAATTACCACACCCGAGGTGGGAATCAAACTCAAACTTCTTAATGGGACTAAACTGGGGGGGCTCGCATAATCTCCATCCAAGAATATAAAAGTAACTGGCTAATGGAATTGAATGCCCAATAGCAAGGATTTTTAATGATAATGTAAACTCGGGGACCATGACTGGAGAATTGCTAATATAGTTCCTATTTTTAAGAAAGGAAAAAAAAGTGATCCAGGAAACTACAGGCCTGTTAGTTTGACCTCAGTTGTATGCAAGGTCTTGGAACAAATTTTGAAAGATAAAGTAGTTAAGGACATAAAAGGTAATCGGGATAAAATACAACATGATTTTACAAAAGGTAGATCATGCTGGTCTCCTTTGAGAAGATAACTGATTTTTTCAACAAAGGAAATGCAGTAGATCTAATCTATCTAGATGTCAGTAAGGCATTTTATACAGTTTCACATGGGAAATTATTAGTTAATCTGGATAAATTGGGGATTGATATGAGAACTAAAGGAGGATAAGAAACTGATTAAAGGGGATACTACAGTGGATCATACTGAAAGATGAACTATCAGGCTGGAGGGAGATTACTAGTGGAGTTTCTCGGGGATCAACCTTTGGACCAATCTTATTTAACATTTTTATTACTGAACTTGGCACAAAAAGTGAGAGCATGGTAATAAAATTTGCAGATGACACAGAGTTGGGAGGTATAACCAATATGAAGAAGGACCGGAATATCGTACAAGACAATCCAGATGACCTTTTAAACCGGAGTAATAGAAAAGAGAAGAAATTTAATAGTGCAAAGTGCAAGGTCGTGCATTTAGGGACTAACAACTAGAATTTTTGCTATTTACTGGGGACTTATCAATTGGAAGTGACAGAGGAGGCAAAAGACCTGGATATATTGGTTGATCACAGGATTATGAGCTGTCAACATGATGGGGTTGTATAAAAGGCTAATGGATTCCTAGGATGCATTAAGTGAGGTATTTCCAGTGGAGAAAGGGAAGTGTTAGTATCATTATATAAGGCAATGGTGAGACCTCATCTGGAAGACTGTGTGAAATTCTGGTCTCCCATATTTAAGAAAGATGAATTCAAACTGGGACCAGTGTAGAGAAGGGCTACTAGGATAATCCGAGGAATGAAAAACCTGCCTTATGACTGGAGAATCCTCCATGTGCAGGAGGTCAGACTTGATGATCATGATGGTCCCTTCTTACTTTAAAGTCTATGAGTCTATTACCTTGACCATGAATCACTGGTAACTACTCTCTGGGAAAGGTTTTCAACCAGTTGTGCACCCACCTTATAATAGCTCCATCCAGGCTATATTTTCCTAGTTTGTTTATGAGAAGGTCCTGCAGGAAAGCCTTACTAAAGTTGAGATATATCACGTCTATCACTTCCCCTCATCCACAAAGCTTGTTACCCTGTCAAAGAAAGCTATTAGTTTGGTTTGACATGATTTGTTGTTAACGAAAATATGTTGATTGTTATCTATCACCTTACTATCTTCTAGGTGTTTACAAATTGCTTGCTTGATTATTTGCTCCATTACCTTTTTGAGTACGGAAGGTAAGCTGACTGGTGTGTAATTCTCTGGGTTGTTCTTATTCTCCTTTTATAGATTGGCACTATATGTGCTCTCTTCCTGGCTTCTTGCATGAGTTTTGGAAGATAAGCACTTTAATGAAGATGGAGGGTCGGAGGAGGAGTGAGTACTGTTAGGACAGTGCTGAATCACTATACAGTATTACAATGGACAAGTTTGTTAAGCCTGAGTGCTAGAGGATTCTGGGAGCAGGATCTCTTCGCACTACACAGTGGAAAATCACTGAAAAGGCCAAACTTGCACTTGGCATTGACATGAGCCATGTATATTTGTCCAGACACTGTTTAAGCAGCTCTGCTGATGTGGAAGACCAATGGTCACAGTCGGCCAATGGCCAGTTTGCCTGATATATACACACGGAGGTGTGTAATGATGAATCTGAGACCCGCTGACATGGGTCAATTGACCCTA
Organism: Emydura macquarii macquarii; assembly: GCF_026122565.2. Classification (NCBI taxonomy): domain Eukaryota; kingdom Metazoa; phylum Chordata; order Testudines; family Chelidae; genus Emydura; species Emydura macquarii. The sequence goes on from NW_027130669.1 coordinate 155,646, forward strand.
AAGCATGACGTGACGTCAGGTGCCTGGGAGGAGTAGTCAATGGAAGGTGAATATCAGCCAGTCCCTGTAGCCTTCTCCCAAATTATGAATTAATTGTAATATGCCAGTTAATGTGCTGGCACAGCATATTTTGCATATTTTGGGAACAAGTGACTTCTTTGAGAAGAGGGTATAAGTACTAGGAAGATCACATGGTATCTAGCTTTTCCTATCTATTTCTCTATATACACATATATATCCAAGAAGGCTGGTAAAACTGTCGAATGGATGAGGGATGTGAGACCAGAGGGTTTCAGGGTAACCTAGACCTGCTATGAAGGATCATAGACCAGAGGGTGTTGGGGTAGCCAAGACCCCACTATGAGGGACTCAGAAAATAGACCACAGACCTGTGGGAACCTGAAGAAGGAAGAGACAGTCTTCACCTAGGAGTGGTAGCTATTACTCGCTTTGTTTACTAATGAGAATACTACGTGGGGCCAACATAGTTACTGAGGGTTAATGCTTGTGAAGTTGAGGCTTACTAAGGGGAGGCACTGTATAGTCCATTCTATGTGTCTGTGATACTTGCTTTTCAATAAATAATTCTGCAGTGAAGAAATTGAATCCTAGTCTTCACTTGTACGTTTACTGCGTGCCCAGCTGTGGGTACATAAATTGGTCTGAATTGACTCCTGGCCCAACAGATACCACCTCTGTCCTAATGCACCCAAAGAGGGGTTTCTTTTAATTCTTCATTCTGTTTAAGCTCAATGCAGCCTTCGACATTGTGGATCATTCCATCCTCTCTGACCTACCTCCAGAGCTATGGGGGAATTTCTTGTTCTCACCTTTCATGATTATGTTCAAACCAATCTACCAGTTCTTTCCCTCTGTCATATAGTGGCTCCTCATCTGTTGCAAGGTCTCTCCTGTTTGAAATACCACAAGGTTCAGTTTTTGGCCCTCTCCACATTTCCATTTACCTTCTAGTACCTAAGTGTAGGCAGGGTCTGAATGAGCTCTCCCCTGACACCTAGTGATGAGTTGGGGAAGAGGACTTCAGGAGCTGACCTTAGAATCATGGAATCATAGAAGATTAGGGTCGGAAGGGACCTCAAGAGGTCATCTAGTCCAACCCCCGGCTCAAAGCAGGAACAATCCCAACCAAATCATCCCAGCCAGAGCATCATCAAGCCGGGCCTTAAAAACCTCCAAGGATGGAGATTCCTTATAGAATTCCTTAGGATGGATGGTTTAGTTGGGGATGGTCCTGCTTTGAGCAAGGGTTTGAACTAGTTGACCTCCTGAGGTCCCTTCCAACCCTAATCTTCTATGATTCTATGATTCTATTCCATCACCTCCCTAGGCAACCCATTCCAATGCTTCAGCACCCTCCTAGAGAAAAAGTTTTTCCTAATATCAAACCTAGACCTCCCCCACTGCAACTTGTATCCTATCCCTGCCCTCCAGAGTATCTACCTCGCCCCCTAGCTTAGTGTCATCTGCGAACTTGCTGAGGGTGCAATCTATCCCATCCTTCAGATCGTTAATGAACATGTTGAACAAAACCAGCCCCAGGACCGACTCCTGGGTCACTCCGCTTGTTACCGGCTGCCAACTAGACATCAAGTCGTTGATCACTACCTATTGAGCCCATTGATCTAGCCAGTTCTCTGTCCACCTGTGACTGTGGGCACACCCCACATTGAAAGAGTTAACTACACACTATGAGCAACGGACGTCCCGCCCCCAGGCTTTGCTGGGATTGCTCCAACTGCTGCCCTAGTGTAAAAGGGAGCTGTCCAGCTCATTCCAGGTGAACTGCTGAGGAGGGTGGATGCTTGATGGAAGTTCCAAGCAGGGAGCCACTCCAATCCCCAGCTGAGGGAACCAGCGGCCCCAGAGACCCAAATGGAGACCTGTGGCCTATGTCCAACTGCCTGGAGTCAGATGTCAAGGGCGCTACCGACGCCAGGGGACCTGAAGGTCACGATGAGAACCGGACAACAGTGGCCCAGTGGGAGAGTGTGAGTGGTATTTACCACCTGTGGCAGGTCAGCATGTTGAGGTGAGATCCCCATTGACCTGGGTGATGACCATCCCCGTCACGAACAGGGCCCTGGGTTTGGACACAGTGGAGTTGGGTGGGCCCTTATCCCCCTACCACCCTGCCACCCTCCTTGGGCTGACAGCAACTTCCTACCTGAACTTCAGACTGCAGAGGTGCGCAATTCCAGCTGTAGCTACAGACCGCTTGCTTGGCCCGCCCTGCCTGAGGGCGAGGGCTACAGACTGTTTGATTGCCTGTTCTGACTCGAGAACGCGTATTGACTCTGGCCGCTGGGCCTCAGAGCCCTGACTTGAGGGCGACTGTTGACTTAGTCCACTAGGCTGCGCTGCCCCGACACTAGGGGAAGCTAACCCGACTTGGACCCTTAAGACATACAGTTGAGAGGGGACCAGTCTGATAGACTGCACCTGGGAGGATGCCCTGCGGGCCCCTTCATCCCCCAAACTTCTCCACCTGGGGGAGATGGGATGGGCTTAACCCACAACACCACCTTATAGTCCATTAATCCAACGCATACTTCTTTAACTTGCTGGCAAGAATACTTAGGCAGACCATATCAAAAGCTTTGCTAACATCAAGTTATATCATCTTCACTGCTTTCCCCACATCCACAGAAAACAGAGCCAGTCATCTCATCATAGAAGGCAATCAGGTTGGTCTGGCATGACTTGCCCTTGGTGTATCCATGCTGACTGTTCCTGATCATCTTCTTCTTTTTCTAGTGCCTCAAAATGGATTCCCTGAGCACCTGCTCCATGATTTTTCCAGGGACTGACATGAGGCTTAATGTTCTGTTGTTCCCCGGATCCTCCTTCTTCCCTTTTTTGAAGATGGGCGCTATATTTGCCTTTTTCCAATCATAAAGGATCTCCCTCAGCTGCCACAAGTTTTCAAACATAATGGCCAGTGGCTCTGCAATCACATCAGCCAATTCCCTGAGCACCCTGGGATACATTGCATCCGGCCCCATTGACTTGTGCATGTCCAGCCTTTCTAAATAGTCCTGGACCTTGTTTGCATGGACACATCCACCCTGCCTACATGCTCAGCATGGTGGGCCTGCCATCCTGCTCAGCCTGAAGGATGAAGGTGACCAACAACAACAGTAGCAACAGTTGCAGATACAAAGGGATAAAAAGAATGGAGGATGTTGTATTCCCACTACTTCAGCAGCAGCAAGTGGCAGCACAACAGCAGCTCAGGTAGCAGAGATAGCTGCCGGCCACTCTAGTACAGCTGTGGGCAGCAACATGTGGCATCGGGATAGGCAGGGCCTCTGCCAGCACCAACACCCAGAAGGGAATCCACTTGGGGAAATAGAGTGTGTACCTAATCTAAGACTGGTAAACTGAGGCATGCCTCAAACAATGTCAGTGGGGTGCAGGAAGCTGGTGAGCCAGAGAATGGAAGTTGGATACCAAGCAGAGCGCTATGATTGGGAGTGGTAGGAATCTCAAGACTGAGGAATTATGGGTATTATGGGACATGAGGGCTGGGCTGAGGGGTATTCTGCTTGTGGAGTTATGGACACTGCCAGGAGACCTGTCCTTTTAAGAACCATGGGATCTGTGGGGACCATTGTGAGGGAAAGTCCAGGGAGCTGGGCGAACAATTCCCTGAGCAGGGAGTTTGCAGCAAGAAGAATTCAACTGGGCTTGACTTGATGGTTATCCTAGACAGGGGCCTGGGCGCAGGATTAGGGACCAGAGTCTGTGTATCAGGCAGAGTCTATGACCTGTTTACAGAGCGTCGGTGGAGCCCAGTGCCCACAGTTCAGCCATGGGGATTTAACACACAGGCCCTACCCAGGACTGCACAGCTGGCTGCTGAAGCCCAGCCTGTTCTACGCAGAGTGGCAGAGACACTGCAAGGGACCGGGGAAGCCCAGCTGGCAGCATAATACAAATAAGGCTCAGTAGGGTCCATCTACCTCGCTAAATAACCCTGTGGCAGTGAGTCCCAGAGCCTGGGTCTACAGACTCAGGCTCTCAGGACTTGTCTGCGGCACTAAAAACAGCCATGTAAATGTTTGGGCTTGGACTGGAGCTCAGGCTCTGAAATCCACCCCCTGATACCGGAGAAATTCTCCAGCCTCCATTTTGTGTGTCTGGCTCCATTCTGAATAAGCAGGAATCATTCCACCATTAGATGGAAGCTGCAGGTTCTGAGCATGTGCAGTACAATGATTGACAGATAACGGTCACAGCTTGTTTACTTGGGAAGGCGGCTAGAACACCGGTCACAACCGGTTCAGACCAGCCACACCGTTTTCTATTGGTCAGATGAAGTAATCGTAAAGAACGGCAGTGAGCATGCCTGGAATAAGGCCATGTTGGAACTGGGCATATGGGAAGGAGGTCATTGTTTCTTTAAATAGAAGGGTCTAGAAGGAGAGAGCCGGAGGACAGTATAAAAGGAAGGCTGCCAGCGGGCAGAGAGTGAGCGGGACAATGAGCCATGGTTGGTTTGTTGTTTGTGGTGCACATATCCCCCTGGAAACCCTGTGTCTGACAGCGGAGTTCGATGGGCCGTGGCTTATTGTAGAAGCAGGGACAGGAGCAAGGATGGGCAAATCCCCAGGGGTGGTTTTTGTTGTGGGAAAGCAGGACACAGGGCAGCTGTTAGGGCTTTTAACAAGAGCCCAGACGGTGGGAGGATGGACTGTTCAACATCTTTATTAATGATCTGGAGGATGGGGTAGATTGCACCCTCAGCAAGTTTGCGGACGACACTAAGCTGGGGGGAGTGGTAGATACCCTGGAGGGTAGGGATAGGATACAGAGTGACCTAAACAAACTGGAGGATTGGGCCAAAAGAAATCTAATGAGGTTCAACAAGGACAAGTGCAGAGTCCTCCACTTAGGAAGGAAGAATCCCATGCACAGTTATAGACTGGGGACCGACGAGCTGGGCAGCAGCTCTGCAGAAAAGGACCTGGGGGTAACGGTGGATAAAAAGCTGGATATGAGTCAGCAGTGTGCCCTGGTTGTCAAGAAGGCTAATGGCATATTGGGCTGCATTAGGAGGGGCATTGCCAGCAGGTCACGGGAAGTGATTATTCCCCTCTATTCGGCATTGGTGAGGCCGCATTTAGAATATTGTGTCCAGTTTTGGGCCCCCCACTACAAAAAGGATGTGGACAAGTTGGAGAGAGTGCAGCGGAGGGCAACCAAAATGATGAGGGGGCTGGAGCACAGGACTTATGAGGATAGGCTGAGGGAACTGGGCTTGTTTAGTCTGCAAAAGAGAAGAGTGAGGGGGATTTGATAGCGGCCTTTAACTACCTGAAAGGGGGTTCCAGGGAGGATGGGGCTAGGCTGTTCTCGGTGGTGGCAGATGACAGAACAAGGAGCAACGGTCTCAAGTTGCAGGGCGGGAGGTCTAAGTTGGACATTAGGAAAAAGTTTTTTACTAGGAGGGTGGTGAAGCATTGGAATGGGTTACCTAGAGAGGTGGTGGAATCTCCATCCTTAGAGGTTTTTAAGGTGAGGCTTGACAAAGCCCTGGTTGGGATGATATAGCTGAGGTTAGTCCTGCTTTGAGCAGGGGGTTGGACTAGATGACCTCCTGAGGTCCCTTCCAACTCTAATATTCTATGATTCTATGATTCTATGACTGCAGCAGGGAAAGTCTGGCACTCCAGGTGCTCATAAACAGTGCCGCTGTGAGGGTGTGAGCTCCCATTTGGCTCACAGGTACCCGGACTCCGCTCTAAGCCTGGGAGTGGAGAGCATGGGTGTACAGCATTGTAGCTGAACTGTGTCCGGTTCAGAAGCCTGAAGCAGGGCAGTCGGAGAGGAAACCAGAGATGCTCAGAACGAAGCTAGTTCCTGGCTGTGGCCGTAAGAAGAAAAGCTGGGCCTCCATGCAAGGGACCTGGACAACCAGAAAGACTTTGGCAGTGAGAACCAGGAGGATGCCATTGAACAACCCCGCTGAGCATCCCACGCCCAACTCCTTCTCTGCAGCCAGGCTGCAGTTCCTGAGAGGATGTTTCCCTCAGTCGGCAAGGGGCATTTCGGGGTGGCAGCTGGGCGTGGGACGGGGTGACTGTTCTAGGGAGATGATAGAAGACTTGGCAGAGGTGAGGCTGCTTTTCACTGAGGGTGAGGAGGTTTCAGCAGCAGACGGCAGTCAGGGCCCGTCAGGGGCAGGTGTCGGGAGCGTTTGGAGGGCTCAGTTTGAAGCTGTTATGTGGGAGAGTGACTCTGAACTAAAATTCTTGCAGAACTGATTTGGAGCCAACAAAGACCCAGCTCCTGAACTGTACAGAGAACAAACAGCACGTTCCAGGCCTGTCCACATGCTTCCAATTCAGAGACAGCAAGGGAAAGAAACTCCACCTCAGTGAGGGTAACATGCACATACATACACCCTATAGCTTTTGCAAACGCTGCAGATAGCGAGACAGAATGGGACAGAGACTGAGACCTGCAGCCACCGCTGATTTGGGAGAGATAACAGAAGACTCAGCAGAGATGTTTCTATGCATATGTTACAGATACAAAAACAGGAAGGGAAAGAGAAACTATCGCCGTGTGGGTAACCGCCCTCCCTCAATTATCATGTTGCAGATAGAGACAGGAAAGAAAGACTTGACCATGACTGTATTTAACCAAACTTCATCATCAACAAAAAACGTTTTTCCTCTCAACCTGACCTTGTGGGCATCCCTGCATGAGATTATACCAAATACATTTCAGATAGCATGAGAACATTTTACAGAGTTATTCACACAGCTTATCTCACAGTTCATGGCGGTTACGTAATGGGAATGCTGCAGTATGAAGAAGGGAGGGAACAGTGGAAGAGGAGAGGTGGCAGGAAGCATGAGGAACTGGTAAACAGCTGTCTGCTAATAGGTGGCAGAGGAGTGCTGGGTTTTGACCTGCATTTTAAAATGTATTGGAAAAACAGTAGTCCAGGGAGATAGGCAGGTATTCCAGACAGCTGGGTGTCAAGAATTAATCCCTGGAAGAGGAGAAAAAGGAGCAGAGTCCTGGGGGTGAGGGTGGGGAAGAATTGGCAGAATGGAGGAATCAAATAGGGGCCTGGTGTGAGATTACAGATATAGATGGTGAGCAACTAGGAATAGATTATGGAGTCCAACGCTATGACAGCGCTCTTAGAGGGAGGGAATATGTCTTTGTGTCTGCGTGTGTGTGCGTGTGTAGACAGTGAGTAGTGCATTGTTGGAGCTACTGGAATACAAAAAAAATAACAGAAACTGTAATGATAATGGTGATGAAAGATCCTTGAAGACAAGGACAACGCTTCTGTGGTACTGTGGAAGTGGAGGTGGTTTCCATGAAGGACGTTCAGAATAGAGGTGATAGGATCAGATTGACATTTGCGACTGAGAAGATGGCTGCACCATTCTAAGAAGACTTTAGTTTGGATTCAGGGCACTTTTGGAGGCTAGTGATGAGGCACCTGCAATAAAACAGGGCACGAAGTAGCCAATGCATGAAGGAACAAATGCTTCACCAGAGGGAGATGTGGGAGTGATAGGTTTGAGCTGTATCTTCGAGGTAATAGTCAGATCAGAACTGAGCAAGGAAACGGATGAACTAATGACACAGATGAAAGATGTCTCTTGTTAGTAGCAGGATGGTTGTCATGATGTGGTAGAGAACTCAAGCAAAGTATGTAAATAATGTCCACAAGAGTATAGCTATTGAGCATATCAACAAAGATGATCTAGTAATTGTAACACAAATGAGACATAAAGAGGTCAAAGATCTAGCCCACTGGACTCCAGTTCTGGTAAACTCAAATGGTCTTTCAGCCAGATCCCTGTTCTCAAGAAAAGTGGGAATTCAATCCTCTTCCGACTACCCTTTGAGAATCTGCTTGTGTAGTTGTCCCCTTTGCCTCAAGTTCTTAGTGCTAACTCATTATCACTATAAAGGTACAGTAACAAGTTAATCACACAAGACAGGCAGTGTTGAGAAGAGAAACTCGAGCACCTCCGTGCTTTGGCGCAGGGACTTAAAACTTGGCAGCAGGATTGCCTTCGCAGCAGGAATGTATCTTTTGTTGTCCCCATAAATTAAAATAGAGCACAACCTTGAATAGAGCACAACCTTCAAACAGCGGGGGTTCACTGGTCCCTGACCTCGATGGCAGGGGACGGATCAGCTATCTGTTTCGGCTAGACCTGTCTATAACTGCAAAACCCAGTATAAATGAGGCAGAGCAACAAAGGAGGAGGAGGAAGAGAAGCCTAAAACAGCAGAACAGCGACAGCTCTGCATCAGGCAGTCTCCCCGAGACCTTTGACAAGGTAGCCATATGCCAACAAACTCAGCAAGGGAAAGAACAACTCCGGAGATTGCCCCGATTGGGGGGCACAAACTAGGACACTCTAGGGATCCTGCAAAGGGCCCAGCTCAGACCCCGACGGGAACCTGTGACAACGGTACTGTAAGTAAGGACACAAAGCTTTTGTTTTGATGCACAGATAGAGGGGAGTCAGTAGAGGGACCTAAAAGGGAGGGTGTGGCATAGTCTGAGCAACCAGCAAATTTATCAGCCAGATTTTGAATGGATTTAAAAGTGGCTTTGAGACAAACATTGAGGCCACAAAAGAGGAGACTGAAGTAGTCAAGATGTGACATGACCAGGGCTTGAGCAAGAACTTTGGCAGCATGTGCAGAAATGGAAAGTTGAATTTTGGAGATGCTGTGTAGGGGGAAGTGGTAGGATTTTAGTCATTGCTGGATATCTGGGTCAAAGGAGAGGGCCAATCAAGATGAATATAAGATTAGAGATTTGCATGACAGGAAGGATGGTTCTGTCACCCACCCGGATAGAGAAAGGAGGAAAGAAGTTAGGGGCTTAGGGAGAATGATCAAATGTGGCCATGATAAAATATAGCTGGTAGCTGGACACCCATGTGGAGATCTCAGAAGGACAGACTGAGGTTTAGTTTGAATGGAAAGAGCCACATCCAAGGTGGAGAGGTAGATCTGACAGCCATCAGCATAGAGATGGAATTCCAAGCCATGTTTATGGATGAGAGCGACCAGAGATGGGGCATACATGGAAAAGTAGAGAGGGCCAGAGACAGAGGCCTGAGGCACTCCCACTGACAGGGGAGATGAAGACCTATCAAATGAGACACTGGAGGAGTGATCCATAGAATCATAGAATCATAGAATCATAGAGTTGGAAGGGACCTCAGGAGGTCATCTAGTCCAACCCCCTGCTCAAAGCAGGACTAACCTCAGCTATATCATCCCAACCAGGGCTTTGTCAAGCCTCAGCTTAAAAACCTGTAAGGACGGAGATTCCACCACCTCCCTAGGTAACCCATTCCAATGCTTCACCACCCTCCTAGTAAAAAACTTTTTCCTAATGTCCAACCTAGACCTCCCCCCCTGCAACTTGAGCCCGTTGCTCCTTGTTCTGTCATCTGCCACCACCGAGAACAGCCTAGCCCCATCCTCCCTGGAACCCCCTTTCAGGTAGTTAAAAGCCGCTCTCAAATCCCCCTCACTCTTCTCTTTTGCAGACTAAACAAGCCCAGTTCCCTCAGCCTCTCCTCATAAGTCCTGTGCTCCAGCCCCCTAATCATTTTGGTTGCCCTCCGCTGCACTCTCTCCAAATTGTCCACATCTTTTTTGTAGTGGGGGGCCCAAAACTGGACACAGTATTCTAAATGCGGCCTCACCAATGCCGAATAGAGGGGAATAATCACTTCCCGTGACCTGCTGGCAATGCCCCTCCTAATGCAGCCCAATATTCCATTAGCCTTCTTGACAACCAGGGCACACTGCTGACTCATATCCAGCTTTTTATCCACCGTTACCCCCAGGTCCTTTTCTGCAGAGCTGCTGCCCAGCTCGTCGGTCCCCAGTCTATAGCTGTGCATGGGATTCTTCCTTCCTAAGTGGAGGACTCTGCACTTGTCCTTGTTGAACCTCATTAGATTTCTTTTGGCCCAATCCTCCAGTTTGTTTAGGTCACTCTGTATCCTATCCCTACCCTCCAGGGTATCTACCACTCCCCCCAGCTTAGTGTCGTCCGCAAACTTGCTGAGGGTGCAATCTACCCCATCCTCCAGATCATTAATAAAGATGTTGAACAAAACCGGCCCCAGGACAGACCCCTGGGGAACTCCACTTGTGACCGGTTGCCAGCTAGACATGGAGCCATTGATCATTACACGTTGAGCCCTATGCTCTAGCCAGTTCTCTATCCATTTTATAGTCCATTCATCCAACCCATACTTCTTTAACTTGCTGATAAGAATACTGTGCGAGACAGTATCAAAAGCTTTGCTAAAGTCAAGGTATATCACATCCACCGCCTTCCCTACATCCACAGAGCCAGTCACCTCATCATAGAAAGCAATCAGGTTGGTCAGGCATGACTTTCCCTTGGTGAATCCGTGTTGACTGTTCCTGATCACCTTCCTCTCCTCCAAGTGCCTTAAAATGGATTCCTTAAGGACCTGCTCCATGATTTTTCCAGGGATTGAGGTGAGGCTGACCGGTCTGTAGTTCCCTGGATCCTCTTTCCTCCCTTTTTTGAAGATGGGCACTATATTTGCTTTTTTCCAGTCCTCAGGGACCTCCCCTGTTGCCACGAGCTTTCAAAGATAATAGCCAATGGCTCTGAAATCACCTCAGCCAACTCCCTCAGCACCCTCGGGTGCATTGCATCCGGCCCCATGGACTTGTGTATGTCCAATCCTTCTAAATAGTCTTGGACCCGTTCCTTCAGCACTGTGGGATGTTTGCCTCCTTCCCATTCTGTGCCACCCAGTACAGCAGTCTGGGAGCTGATCTTGTCTGTGAAGACAGAGGCAAAAAAGGCATTGAGTACCTCAGCTTTCTCCACATCCTCCGTCACTAGGTCGCCCCCTCATTCTTTAAGGGGCCCACTCTTTCCCGAATCTTCCTCTTGTTGGCAACATGCCTGTAGAAACCCTTCTTGTTCCCCTTCACGTCCCTTGCTAGCTGCAACTCCAATTGCGCTTTGGCCTTCCTGATTTCATTCCTGCACGTTGGAGCAGATCCAAGAGGTAAGAGGGGCAGAAAGTGACAAAATCCCAGAGAAACAGGATTTTGAGAAGAAGAGTGTGATTAGCATTGCTAAAGACAGCTAATAAACCAAGGAGAATATGGCTGGAGAACCAGTCATTATATCAAACCAGGAATAGGACATTGGAGACCCTGATGAGAGCCATTTATGAGGAGTGCAAGGCCAGAATCCAGATTGGAAGGGGTTTAGCATGGAGTTGGAGGAGAAGAATTTAGACCAGCAGTTGCAGATGGCACTCACAGGGTATGTCTTCACTGCAGTTAACTTGGGTGATCAGTACCTGGGTTATCCCAGCCCAGGTGTGAGCTGTCTCACTGCAAAGTCACACCTGAGTTACTGTGTCCTCACTGCTGCTGTTGCCCTCACCTGGGATTTGTGGGGAAATACTATTCCATGGTATGGTATTTGGTGCTGCAGTAAGATGAACCACTCTATAATTTTCTTTCCCAGTGAACTGAAGGAGAATTTCTGTACTTCTGGGTACTCAGGGGGAATTGTGGGAAGGCATTGGAGGACTATCAACACTTGAGTGGTTTAGCTTGTGTCCTGAAGTGGGCAGGTTACCAGCCTGAGCGAAAGTGGCTCCCAGCTCTAGCCTCTACTCCCATCCTGGCCTTCAAGACTGGGTTAAAAGCCTGGGTGAGCAGGTTTGTTTGTGGAGGGAAAGGAGGCTAGGGGCAATCCCCAGGTAAGAGCCCCGGCTAACTCTGCAGTGCAGACAGACCCTGGCTAAGTTTGGAGATGATGATGAGGAAGTGGGTCAACACTGAGTTTATGGATGATGAGGTTTGGAGGTTTTTAGGCTGGGAAAGACCAATGCCTGTCTGCATTGTGCAGATGTGACAAACGTGAGGCTGTGCTTTTATACTTGTCGATGCTGTAACTGGAGCTGTCTGGGTAGCAGAGCCGGGAGCAGGCAGGAAGGAGCCCTTTCTAGGAGTCACCTAACACCTGACACTCACGTCTCCTTACCAGACAATGCTGGAGCGAGCAGCTGCCATGGCTGCACCCTGCTTGGCTCAGCTGGATCCAAACTTCAGTCTGAGGAGGGCGGGTCTGAGAGGGAATCAGCCTGAGAGTCCCACAGACGTACAGCAGGGTCTGTTAGAAGCACGTGCGGTGGTTCTGTTCCGTTGTAGTGAAGGGTCTGAGTAGATTACACTAAATAGTCAGGCAGGTGGTTTGTTGTTTTAACACCTTTTTCTTTTCTTCTCTCTAATGCTTTGTTCCGGTGTCTAAATACAAACATTTTCCACTGCAGTCAGGCTTGCTGAAGTGAGGGTGGTGAGGGGCCCAGCTGGGGGGTTTGGCACAGTGTGTGAGGGTCCCTCTAACCCAACCCTGTGGTCACTGCCTCCCTCCTGTATCCAGGCCTCTGTGCAGTCCACTACCTCCTCCCTGTACCCTGCGTGCCCCAATGGATACTCTGTGGGCCTGCTACGAGTAGAAATCAGGCTCTTCTGGTTTGACTGGATGCAGTTCTCAAACCATCTAGCATTACAGACAGCCACATGGGGAAATGCCATTGAGTTGAGTGTAGAGTTTGTTCTAAGAAGGCTGTTGGTCAATCTCCCTGGTCTCAGGTTGCGAAGGAAAGAAAGGCAGGGTGGTAAGCAAATGGTATGCACTGGGCGGTGTATCTGGGTCCCAGTCTATGGGTGTATCTACACTTTGAGCTGGGAGTGTGATTCCCAGCTCGAGGAGACATACTCGTGCCAGCTTTCATCGAGCTAGCATGCTAAGAGCAGACTGTAGGGGCAGAGGCAGGAGATGCAGGTCAGGCTAGCTGCCCCGAGTACCTGCCTAACATCTTTGATGAGTTTGTACTCAGGGCAGCCAGCCCTTCCTGCCTTTCATACTGCTGCATCTATTGTCCTATTTTTAGTGCCTTTGTTCTATCAGAGCTAGCGTGGGTAAGTCTATGTGCACTGGGAATCACACCCCCAGCTCCAGTGAGGTTATGATGCTTGTACCCAGCAAAGGAAACACTTTGTATACATAGAAGAAAGTAACAGAACCACAAGTTAGCTGGAAGAGCAGGTCAGAACAGCTGAACCCATTGCAGAGCAAGTCATTTAAGCCAATGGCTCAGTTGGCAGACCTGGGAGCCCAACTGCAGATGAGGCAGGAGTTACTGCAGGAAGAGATGTGCCAGAAACTGAGTCTAAGAACCCTGGAGAAACCGAGCTTTAAGGATAGTGAGACTCTTTGAAGTGCATAGTTCTGGGAAGAGGGCTGGGGAATCCTGATCGTGGAAGGGGACACTTGTCGGCATTATTGCAGGGCCAGAAGGGTGGGGTTGAGGGTCTAATAAGGAAGGGTTGTTTTTATACTCTGGAAAATGAATTAATAATCAAAACCCTGCAAAGGGGGCATCTTGTTCTCCATTACTGTATCTGAATGAATCTGTGCAAGACCCAAGAGAGTGAGAAAGAAGGCAGCCGGCCTGCAAAGCCAAACTGTGCCTCAAAGAGGCATGTTCAAAGTTGTTTGCCCTACAACTGTGTGACATGGCTGCTGGGGAGAGCACATGGCTGGGATGCCCCTAAGCTGCACCATTCCTTGGATTTGTGGCTATCTGCAGCCAGCAGAAGCCAGACAGACCTCAGGACGCTTTATCTCACTGCAAGGGGACTGGCAGGCCAGGCCCCATGGAACACAAGGGGCACACCTTTGCAACCTTACTGGGGTGCATGTATCTGAGATAATGTTTTTACATTTTTCTCAGACTTAGAACTGCGTGGTCATGGTGTTATAGTGGTAGATGAAGGTCAAAAGGCTAAAAAATGTAAATCGAAACAAAGCCTTGTGTCTGAGGTGAGCAGAAGAGGAAATGGAAGAAATGTGAAAAACTACAGGAAACCTCAGAGTTGAGAGCAGCGTAATGTAGATGAAATGTGTGCAAAGAGCTGTTCAGCTTCCTTAGTAGTTTTATAAACCTCAGAGAGATGTTTACCAGATGAGTATGAACCTGTGACCCCTGATATTTCTCTGTGAGAGCTGTTGTTTCAGAAATTCTAATGTGACAGTAAAATTAACTTCTTATTATTTCTGGGAAGTGTCTTCAACCTGTCTTCCACGCTCTCCACTCCACTGAAACCGCTCTCACCAGGATCTTTAAAGACCTCTTCCAGGCCGAACCTCAGCGCCTCTCTTCCATCTTCATCCTGTTTGGCTTCTCTGCTGCTTCTCATAATGTTGATCATACCTACTTCCTTGATATCCTGTCCTTAGATTTAAGACTGTCCTTGTGGTTTCCTCATACCTCTGGTTGTTTCTTCTTCTGTGGTCTCATTGGGCTTTGTCTTTGGTCCACTCCTCTTCTCCCTGGGCATTGTCATCCACTCACATAACTTCAGGGAGCAATGCAGACTGGTGACTCACAAATCTGTCTTTCCACACCTGACCATCATGTAATCCCAAATCTCCACTTCTCTCTGACATCTCCTGGATATGTTGCCATAAACTTAAATTTAACATGGCTAAAACTGAACTCCTAGTTTTTCCTCCTGTACTCTACCCCCCTTGTCTATCACTTCTGACACCGTCATCATTCTCACTATCAGTCAGTCCTTTAACTTGGTTTTATCTCTGATACCTCTTTCAGTGCAGGCCACTTACAAGTTTTGTCAGTTCTTTGTGCATAATGTTTGTGATCCAGCATTTCCTTCAGCCAACACAGATAAAATCCTCATAATTTTTCCTTTTGACTACTGCAACTTCATCTTTCTTGGCCTTTCTGTTACCCACATTGGTCTGGAGCATCTGGGAGGGATACGAAATACACCTGGTGAAATCATCTTCCTTGCCCATTGGTCTCACTATGTTACCCTCTCACTGAATTCAGAGGGTGAGGTTCTGGGACAGCTCCCTGTAGGAGTTGTTGCGGCAAACATCTTAATTACTTTGAAGAGAAAGTTGGACATATTTATGAGTGGGATTGTATGATGAGGTTGCTTGTGATGGTGGGGGCAGGAGTTGGCAGCCCTGGGAGTCCATTCTGGTTCATGTCTTATGTTCCTAAATCTCATGTTTCAGGGCTTCCGCTGGTCACCTGCACAGGTCAGGAAGAGATCCCCCCCCCCAATGCATTCTGTGGTTGTTTGGGTCTCTTTCCTCTGAAACATCAGGGATGGCCATGACTGGAGATGGGACACTGGACAGGGTGGGCCAGTGTTCTCAGGGAGCCTAGAACGTTCTCTCTGAGGTGCTTGGCTGGCTGGTTCATGCTCAGATGCCCAGGGTCTAGTTGCTCATTATATGTGGGGTTAGGAATGAATTTCCCCCAGGTCAGATTAGCAGTGACCTTGGGTTTTTTTCACTTTTCTCTGCAGCGTGGAGTGCAAGTTACTTGCCGGGATCATCTGGGTCTATCCCAGTTAATCATTTCCCTGCCATTGCAGGGTTCTGGACACTGGTGCACTTTGGTCTCTCCTGTGTCTGTGGCACACAATAATCTAGTCTCCTGTGGGCTGTGATACTTTGGTCTCATTTCGGTTTTTGAATTGCGTGTGTGGGTGCTGGGCAGTGTTGGAGGCCTGTGATAAACAGGAGGTCAGGCTAGATGATCCTTAAACTCCATGACTCAATGATTCCGTCACTAGCTCCCCACTCCCCACTGCAACAAGTTCAAGCTCCTTGTTTTCACTTTTAAGGCCCTTTGCAACTTTGACCCTCCCTATGTATCCGTTCTTTCATCTATCTGAGTCAGCTCCCAACTCCCTCCATTCCACCAACGAGTCCAGTCTTGACCTCCTGCTGCTTGTCCAATTCTCCCACAGGCATCTTTGGCCTCTTCCATTCTTGCAGCATCAATAAATGTGCAGCTAGACTCCTCATACACGGAAAAATAGGTATTTTAAAGAGTTTGGAAAGATTTTTGGCTAGGCTGGTATTTGGGAATTTCACCCATTGTCCACATTTTTGTAGTAATCTTTGAACAAAATATGCCTTTTGGGGTATCATTTGAAAACTAGTAATTTGCTGGTCAATAATATCATGGTTAAATGAAAGTCGCAGAGTTATATGTAAAGTTATTCAATCCCCCTGTATGATGTTGTTAGCACATGTTCAAAATCACACAGCCCTGCCAAGGAAAAAGTTCTTAAAGAGGTCTGTCCTGAACACAGGAACATGTGCTTACCAGACAAGTCTGGGGAGTAGGTAAACTGGTTTCTCAAAGAGAAAGGACAAGCCAACGACTTTGGCCAGTTGTCATCAAAGTTGATGGCAATCACACGTCAAGTGGCCATTCTTTAGCAACAAAGTGGGGCAGAAACAGATCAGTCTGCATTTTAGCAAACAACAGCATGGAACAGCTTTCAGCAGGAGACTCCACATCACCTTCCTCACAGTTGGAGTGAACTTTATCTAGGGGTAGCTCTGAGGAAAATTCATTTCAAAGGGTGACTTTACTATAAAAGTGAGGGGCAAACACACCCCAAGATCAAGGGAGCAGCCCTTTGACCTGGAGGTTAGAGATTCGGACCTGAGAATTTGGTCTGCCTTGTTCCTGGGAACCTGTGCTAAGGACTTTACTTTGAACCAAGTCTAGCTTGTTAATATTTAGCGTTTCATCTTTTTCTCTTGTAACCATTCCTGACATTAATATCTTATATTGTGCTCACTTAAATTCTGTCCCTTTGTAGTTAAATAAAATGTTTTATTTTAATTAAAACTGAGCCAGTGTAGTGTTTACACTGAACTGTGTGGTAACTCCATTGAAAGTAGCAGAGTGTTGAATATTAACCCCTTCCAAGGGCAATGGATCTTTATCTGAAGTGTCCAGGACAGTGCTGGACAGTACA